>NW_018406643.1:61740-140262 GCF_002113885.1 Mizuhopecten yessoensis
CATTTTTGTATTAACCGGAAAAATCATGGCAAATGCTGTCTGCTTCGCTTCGAATGAGGAAAAACTCATTATTTATGTCTTTGACACGAAATTTTTCCCATATAATCATGGATTTATGGAAAAGATTATTTTTTGGACCCTTTTGACCATTTAAATGTATGTAAACACGATATACTCTTTCTTAATCCGAACTTTGAAAATGTGATCGTCAGCATCGGGAAAATCAGCTATGGGCAGTTAGAGGTTACGCGGCGCCTGTCAAAAGTTTTTCGCCGTGTAAAACCTCTAACATTGTTGGAGTAGGGTAAAACCTTAAAAATCCTTCTTCTACCATAGGGATTAAGGGATTTTATCCTAATTTAGTCTGGAGCATCCTTGGGCCAAGGGGACTCAATTTTGTATAAGCAGTGGGTGTGGTCTCCCAGGGGGCATAGGGGTTGGGCTCTGTTTGAAGTTTGTTCTCGCTATATCTCAAATACTGGATGGATCTTTCCGAAATTTCATATGTATTTACATAACCTACCATGGGGTGCTATATCTTTACTTCATACCAATTATTTTTAACATATTCAGGTGAGCGATACGGGCCCTCTGGGCCTCTTGTTAACGTTTGTTTTCGAGGAATAAACCTTTAACACAAAGTCATACTTAAAATTGTTAAACGGTACCATACATTTGTATGGATGCTTATTTCAAACTTGCTTCCTGTGTTTATACAGGAAAATGAAACGTTAAATACCCTAGCAGGCATTTTTTTACCTTCTTAGTTCCTTTTGTTGCTGTTGTTGTTTTGTTCATTTTCACTTTATTTCTTGCAGAGTAAACATACAGAAATGAAGAGAAGTCACCTAAACAGATGTTTCATCTTGCTTGTGACCGCCGGTCTAGCACTGTTGTTCATAATGCACAACAGAATATCCCTAAAAGCATTCAGAGGCATGTATATGTACCATTGTTAGTTACGTCAATACCTAAAGAGATACTTAAACGTTACAGTTAAATTAATTTGTTGACGATGGAAAGATAAACATTATTTGTAGGATACATTGATAAATAAATTATAATATTGAAATGCATTTGTTTTGAAGAAATGCCGACCAAACTTGAAATCATTGATATTGAACATTTTTAGGACAATCTAATAAGAATATGTGAACATGGATAACACACACGTTTTCATCTCTGAGGTTGCGCAGAGCACTAACAGGTCTTAGAGGGTACTACCGTCTCAGTACCAACTTCAATACAACCTGCATTACATTTTTATTCAAATCGATCAAAATTGATATTTTACCTGAGATGTTTCTAATGTAGGTTTACACTTGTATACATTGTACAAAATGAGCGAGGTTTCCTACATATTGTAAACATGTCAAGTTGTAGCGCTCTCGCAAAAAAAACCACCTAAATTACTAGTACTGCTAAATTGGTATGAACATTTAATAATAAATATGATAGATTGGTTAATAAAATCTGATTAGTTGTTTTTCGTTTCTTTTCAGGAAACATGTTATCTAATCCGCCAGGGAATTTGAAGCATAAAATGAGAGTAAAGGTTAGTAACTGTCTCGATATAATGTTGATAAAACATAACATCAGATCAATATCTCATTTTAGACATCTAACAAACTATTAAAAGTTGTAACGCTAATAATAGATACATCATTGGGCTACCAAAAAATGATATCTCATTGCAAAAATTACCTACCATATTTTTAAATTGATTTTTGGTATAAAAAAAAATGATGTGATATTAGAAACGAATTTATATTGAAAAGCATTATAGCCATGTAGAAAAAACCCATTTCTTTTTGTCGTATTAATAACTCGAAATTTCGAGTTATTATACTGAAATGTCGAGTAGATAAGCCGAAATTTCGAGTTATTATCTTAAAATTTCGAATCAATGACACGAAAAAACGATTTTTTGTTCTACATGGCCCCAATGCTCTTCCGTGAATTGACCACACCATAGCAACTTACTCTGTAATTCTATCAAGGCCAATGGTCTAAAGGACTGCTACGGTTAAAACTTTTTTTTGTTTAAAAAGATGTGTCCGTAGTTTTCGAAATGGGGAAGACAATCATCAGCTATAACGAGTCAGTTATCTTAGACCTGTATATTTCAAGTGTCAGAAGACCTAAGTTCATGATACTTGACTCTCTTCTCCTGGATTAACGAATTATGAAATATTATAAAAATTCTCGTTGTCTACTTTTAACGGAACAGGATAGAATTATGGTAAAATCTTAAAACATAACTAGATTTGATCAAGATCAAAACACGGGATTTCCAACAGGAAAATGATCAAAGATATGCTCTCGGACTGACGATCGCTTCCCTTCTTTGACCAACCTTACCATAGGGTCAAGTTATTTCTGAACAGTCAGTATTGATAGAAAGTTGTTTAGTGTTTCAATCTTCCGTCCCCCTTACCTTTGTGGGAACATTATTACCTTTGTGGGGACGTTATTTACTTGAGGTACGTAGTTGTGAATGTCACCTCTGTTATTTGGACCCAGCGACACCAAACCCCAGTTTACACAGTGATAGTCCTGGGGCAATGGTGATTGACAGCTCTGTTATTTGGACCCAGCGACACCAAACTCCAGTACACACAGTGATGGTCCTGGGTCAATGGTGATTGACAGCTCTGTTATTTGGACACAGTACACCAAACAACAGTAGGTAAGATGATAGTTACACAGGCAATGGTGATTGACAGCTCTGTTAATTGGACCGAGCAACACCTAAGTCCAGGACGGACAATGTCTCATAGAATGTTGACAATTTGGTAAAAGAGGTTGAGTTTTCTGTTCGAGTTATTTCCCTTTGTACAGTTTGACGAAAGTATTTTGACCATTCTTGACCCCTGTGACCTTGAATGTCAACTCTCTAGGCCTTAAGAATACGGAGGAGAAGAGATTTAAGTGGTTTTTTTTTGAAAATTTGAATTTTGGCGGGAAAATGAACATTTTTCAAAGTGGCATATCTTCGTCATTTTTTATGCTATGACTTTGAAACGTTCACCATACCATCCTTAGATCGAACTCTTTTAGTTATGATTTTTTTTTTACAATTTTTGAGATTTTCATTTTTGACCTACATATGACCCCATATCGAGGCCTTGAACTTGATATATTCTCTGATAACATGTCATGGTAAAAAGTTAGCCCCGACCAAGGTCTACTGAAGTATGCAAGCGCACATTCAGCTTTTAAAGTTATGGACGTTCGAAAAACGTGAAATGAGATTGTTACAGATTCATGTTGATGCGGATGTTTACCAAAGTGGCCGAGGAAGTGGTAGTATGAGTTAACATAGATTTTATCTTCACTGGACGAATGACACAATGTTTTCCGTAAATAGATGATTTTACATGAGTATCAATGTCAAATGGAATTTATTAAACGAGTTCAATATTTTGATATGGCCCGAGTCTGTAAGCGAGTGTCGTTGCAAATTATTAAACGAGTTTTATCAACTATGGCATGGACACGAATGTAAGATTCAATTTATCACATAACATTCATAATTTGAAAAAAAACTCAAACACAATTATTTTGTTCTCGGCTGACTTTTTATAGTTAAAACCAAAGTATTCCGATCATAGAAGGGTTGTTCCGCGCAGTGCAAAGAAGTTCCATATATTTTGTCTCTTATTTAAGAAAAAAGAAGTTTTAAATGCAACGAAAATAAAAATAACGAAATAGGCATTTCAAATTCATTTAAAAATGTGTGATATGGTATATTTAATAAAAATAATACCTGTAGTGGCATAGGGATATGTTCCCACGGTTTTGACCAATTAAGGTTTTATTACACATGTGTAATACCATATTTATAACATGACCGTATGGCATAGTAAAATGGGTCAGTCTTATGATAAATATGAATATGATAGTACGTTTTTGCCAACGCTTTAAGCATGCTAGTGATAGCATTTCAGAAATTACTCATGCATTCATTGCAATCTTTATTGTGCAGGTACTGAAAGTAAATGTTATAAAAAATAAACAAGTTTTTGTTGTGAATTTACAGATGTAGATCTTTTGTCATTTGAAATATACCTTTTTCATAATAAATCTTGGTGAGAGTGGGTTGACAAGATACCAAATACGTCAATAATTGAATTAATAAACACGTGATTTGCTTATCTATTGGATCGCTGTCTTTATAATGTCATTGACTGTATTTAAATGTAAACAATACTTATTGCCAAAGTATACAAAGTAAACATTAGCTGCACTCAGTTCAAAGAGTCAATCATAATGGATTTCAAGTTCAAATAGGATTTTTTGGCACAATGCTCAATTTTCAATTTCCGCTAGCCCCTGGCAGGCTTCAATTGATAATTGCCACGAGTTTGATAATATTATATCCAGGTTGACGTACGACCGAACGAGGCAAGTATTATATTGTTCGGACGCTAATTGATATGTAGTTCCATTAAATTACATATTTGGCTTGAGGATATTATTTCGAACAATACATTTCTTGTTCGCTTACAATTCTCTCACAATAAGACGGAATATGGATTGACGTATATGGGCGCTTACGACACACACCTAACACACATCTTTTATTTTAAGGATCTCCGACCCACTGCATGAAATAAGAAATTCCATTGTTGTTTAGTGTACATGAAGTAACCCCTTTACAATTGTATTTTCTCGTACCTATAACAGAGTTATCCCACGTCATAACCCATGCTAGATTGTTCTATCTCGTCCGATCTGTCTGATACCTTTACATAATATATCTTACACTACGATGTATTCATCTGCACGGTAACGGCTTGAACTTCTCATTCTGCATCATAAATATTCTGTTTTGTCGTTATATGATGAAGTTGTTGGATATTTGATGTTGTAGATAAAATATATTCTACACTGTGAAATACGTTGTCTTCTTTGTGAGGACGGACTAGCTTATTGTCTTTTGCAAAATTTAATAGATTTTTTTCTAACTAAAAGGTGCGCGAAAAAAAGATACCTGTAACTGAGCAAGATCGGGTTATCGCAGTCCCGGGCTAAGAATATGTAACATTCCAACCTCGGCTTGCGTCTCGGTTCGGATTATGTTACAGAGTCTTAACCCTCGACTGCGATAACCCGATCTCGCTCATTTACAAGTAAAATATTTTATTAATCTCTTTTTAGATATAATTGTAACAAAAGAGAGCTAAGGTGTAAGAGGTAAGCCGCGCTTCTTAGTTTGATAGGATGTCAGGGGTTATAGCGACTGATGATAGGAAGTAGTTCAGGGGTCATAGTGACTGGTGCTTGGATGTCAGCGGTTATAGCGACTGATGATAGGAAGTAGTTCAGGGGTCATAGTGACTGGTGCTTGGATGTCAGCGGTTATAGCGACTGATGATAGGAAGTAGTTCAGGGGTCATAGTGACTGGTGCTTGGATGTCAGCGGTTATAGCGACTGATGATAGGAAGTAGTTCAGGGGTCATAGTGACTGGTGCTTGGATGTCAGCGGTTATAGCGACTGATGATAGGAAGTAGTTCAGGGGTCATAGTGACTGGTGCTTGGATGTCAGCGGTTATAGCGACTGATGATAGGAAGTAGTTCAGGGGTCATAGTGACTGGTGCTTGGAGGTCAGCGAACTTTGAATTTGACATATTCTCTGATAATATGTCATGGAAAAAAATAAGCCCCGATCAAGATCTACCAGAAGTATGAAGCGGTCAAGCAATACACCGAAATTTTTCGAAGTGATGGTCGTTCAAAAAAATACGTTTAAAAAACTCTATTTATAGATCTGTAACCTTGACCTTTGACATTATGATCATGAATTTGTTCGCATACCATGTGTTCGTTGTCCTCTAATACAAACTGAAATATGAACGTTATATCTTTATTCGTTCTTGAGATAGAGTGTCCACAAGATCATTTGACCCCTGTGGTCTTGAATGTAGGTCAAGGTTAATGATATCCGATAACTTTTGTAGGCAAGGCTACATACTATGGATGTTCCAAATATCAACTCTGTATGTGTCTTGATGATGGAGAAGAAGAGATTTTAGTACATTTTTGGAAATTTTGAATTTTGGCGGGAAAACGAAATTTTCAAAGTGGCATATTTTCGTCATTTTTGATGCTATGATCTTGAAACTTTGGAAATACCTTCATTAGAACATTTTCTTTGCGATGTGATAAATTAAACTTATTATTATTTTTTCATTTTTGACCTATATTTGACCCCATAGCGTGGCTTTTAACTTGAGATATTCTCTGAAAACATGTCATGGGGTAAAAGTTAGCCCCGACCAAGGTCTACCTGAAGTATAAGGCGTTAATGCAGTACAACGAACGGTTTTAAAGTTATAGACGTTCGAAAAAGGTTCAATAATTCTCTATTTATATATCTGTGACCTTGACCTTTGGTGTTACGATCGTGATTTTGTTCGGGTATCGTGAGATCGTTGTCCTTTATCATGTACTGAAATATGAACGTAATATCGTTGTTCGTTCTTGAGATAAAGTGTTTACAAGATATGTGGAAATAATCGTAAGAAAAAACAGAATAATATCAATAGATATTTCCATTCGAAATGGAAATCCCTAATTATTTCAAAAACAGAAAACGTTAAAAGCCAAAATATTTTGAATGGTTGTGTTACAGATGTACTCTTCTATTGTTTAAATAACGCTCAAGTTCAAATTATGATCAATTTTAAAAGCAAACACGCATCTGAAAAATATGTCAAAACCTAAATGTCTGTTGTTTGTAGAATAGTTTTATAATAATTTGAAAAAATGACGAATTCGTTGGCATTCTTGAAAATGCGATTTTCTTATGTTTCACAAAAGGCCATAATGACACCTTTTTTGGCACTTAAACCTGAAATGTAGCAAGTTCATTTTTTTCTGTACAACTTTATAATGTTCAATATGATAAAAATAATATGCAACAAAGTGGAAAATTATACATTATTGGTGTTATTGTTTTACGTATTTAGTGTAACTAAAGCACTTTTGAGTTTTACCCCGAAAAATGTGAAAAATAACAAAATAATAATGGGACAAAACAGAAGCACACTTTCCCCCATTTTTGCGCCTGTTTTAGAAAGAGAAACGCAATTTCTTTTGATCTATTTAATATTTTTCTTATCAAAGCGTTAAATCTGCGAAAAATAATGAAAAAAATAGTGTTTTTATAAAAAAAAAAAATGCGGGGTACGGGTAACTGAAATCGCTTTTCTGTGTAAAAAGAATAAATTTAAGATATTATGCTTCATGATTTAAAAGAAAATACTAGTTTTATCAATTCTGCAAACATTTATATATCTGATAAGATTGTATGAATTTGTTCTGCAAATCGTCAAAACCAAAAATATCACCTAAAAACATATATCATGTTAAATTGGTATCTTTGACTGATCGTAGCACAAAACGAACACACGGACATGGATCTTTTTCATTTTCTACTTTGCCATTTACTCCTTCTTTCAAACATGCATGTAAGAAAAATGTTTAATACACAAATTATTTTACTTCCCAGAGGAGTACACCTGTAACAACAATGGACACATTTCTTAGCAAATTTTGAAGAAGATGAAACTGGCAGAGAAAATAAGAAAAAAAGACTTGAGTATAATTATCATAACGAAAAGAAAAAAAGTCGAATATCTGAAATGAAAAATAACTGCAAGTAAAACAAACATAGGAAATTAGAAAAAAACCTCAGTAAAATATCCATAGCGAAAAGTAGAAAAGTCGAATTGCTATTGTGAAAAAATAAAAAAGTAAAACAGTCATAAAAAATAAGAAACAACCCCGAGTGGAACAGCCATTGCGAAAACAAAGCCCCAAAAGTACTACGAAAATAACCGAGATTAACAGCTACAGAGTAAAAAGACTAATAAACAAAACTGGGAAAATACCAATATGAACAATAACAGAAATAAACCGAATAAAATATCCATAGGGGTGAAAAACCCGAGTTATATTAAATTTTCTTATACGGGTGAGCTCATCATTTCGATCAGTTGATAAAAGCCAGTGTTACAGTGAAATTACGTGGAGTTTGTGTCTCGACTTATTTTTACTCTAACACATACCAAACGCTGATCTAAATGTGTTTTTTTACTCTAACATATACTAAACGCTGATCTTAATGTGTTTTTTAATCTAACATATACCAAACGCTGATCTAAATGTGTTTTTTTACTCTAACATATACTAAACGCTGATCTAAATGTGTTGTTTGTTTACTCTAAAATATACTAAACGCTGATCTAAATGTGTTTTTTTACTCTAACATATAATAAACGCTGATCTAAATGTGTTTTTTTTACTCTAACACACATATATACTAAACGCTGACCTAAAGTGTTTTTTTCAGAATGCTAACACTGTGTGTACGCAGTGTGACATTGTTTTTTTCAGTGTTTGACAACAATGTGTGTTCGCAGTGTGACATTGGTGTTCAGTGTTTGACAACAATGTGTGTACGCAGTGTGACATTGGTGTTCAGTGTTTGACAACAATGTGTGTTCGCTGTGTGACATTGGTGTTCAGTGTTTGACAACAATGTGTGTTCGCAGTGTGACATTGTTGTTCACTGTTTCACAACAATGTGTGTTCGCTGTGTGACATTGGTGTTCAGTGTTTGACAACAATGTGTGTTCGCAGTGTGACATTGTTTTTTCAGTGTTTGACAACAATTTGTGTTCGCAGTGTGACATTGTTTTTTCAGTGTTTGACAACAATGTGTGTTCGCAGTGTGACATTGTTGTTCAATATTTGACAACAATGTGTGTTAGCAGTGTGACATTGTTTTTCAGTGTTTGACAACAATATGTGTTCGCTGTGTCACATTGGTGTTCAGTGTTTCACAACAATGTGTGTACGCCGTGTGACATTGTTTTTCAGTGTTTGACAACAATTTGTGTTCGCAGTTTGACATTGTTTTTTCAGTGTTTGACAATAATGTGTGTTCGCAGTGTGACATTGTTTTTCAGTGTTTCACAACAATGTGTGTTCGCAGTGTGACATTGGTGTTCAGTGTTAAACAACAATATGTGTTCGCTGTGTGACATTGGTGTTCAGTGTTTCACAACAATGTGTGTACGCAGTGTGACATTGTTTTTCAGTGTTTGACAACAATGTGTGTTCGCAGTGTGACATTGTTTTTCAGTGTTTGACAACAATGTGTGTTTGCAGTGTGACATTGTTTTTCAGTGTTTGACAACAATGTGTGTTTGCAGTGTGACATTGTTTTTCAGTGTTTGACAACAATGTGTGTTTGCAGTGTGACATTGTTTTTCAGTGTTTGACAACAATGTGTGTTTGCAGTGTGACATTGTTTTTCAGTGTTTGACAACAATGTGTGTTTGCAGTGTGACATTGTTTTTCAGTGTTTGACAACAATGTGTGTTTGCAGTGTGACATTGTTTTTCAGTGTTTGACAACAATGTGTGTTTGCAGTGTGACATTGTTTTTCAGTGTTTGACAACAATGTGTGTTTGCAGTGTGACATTGTTTTTCAGTGTTTGACAACAATGTGTGTTTGCAGTGTGACATTGTTTTTCAGTGTTTCACAACAATGTGTGTTTGCAGTGTGACATTGTTTTTCAGTGTTTGACAACAATGTGTGTTCGCAGTGTGACATTGTTGTTCAGTGTTTGACAACAATGTTTGTTTGCAGTGTGACATTGTTTTTCAGTGTTTGACAACAATGTGTGTTCGCAGTGTGACATTGTTGTTCAATGTTTGACAACAATATGTGTTCGCTGTTTGACATTGGTGTTCAGTGTGTGACAACAATGTGTGTTCGCAGTGTGACATTGTTTTTCAGTTTTTGACAAGAAACAGTCGAAAATCGTTACTATCTTCACCTTATAACGAACGTTATGATAAAAACGTTTTCCGCATCTCGTTTATCTGTCGCATAAAATTTAAAATATTTATTTTTTAATTTTTTCTTTTAATTTCAGGGAAAAAATCTAACCAAAGACAGTTTCTTGGACTCCGGAATCCATCAGAATGCTATGATGCCTTTAACTCATTCATCCCTGAAGACACATTTGAACACTTCTAATTCAAAGGTTGGAATAGTTCATTATGAAATTACAGAGGTAAATGACCTTTTAGAAAACAATGTTATAGTTCAATGATAGTTCGCTTCTACTGTAATAGTAAGGCACATACATTGAGATAGGTCAGTTTACTGCAGTTGTATTTTATCCTAGTATATATGTTTATGTAAATATATACATCACCGTTTCCTCACATCTCTATCAACAAATACCCATATATGAAGTAGTACAACATGTTTGCAAATGTGCTAATTAACATTATAAAATAATAACGACATACAACATTTATATAGCGCCATTTATAATTTGTAAAATTACTCTAAGACGCTTTACAACACATGAATAACAGTATATTCCTACAGTGACGGTTAAGATAGAACGGCTTTTACATGCTATTTCAGAATTGAGATGTCATACTTACCATGCTAACTGAACTCATCATATTTTGCAGACAGATTCTCGTTATTCTTCGCTTCTACAAGTAGTTTTTTCATTTTACTATGTAAAATATATAGAGGAAACTATTTACGTAGACAATTGTATATCCTTCATTAAAGCTAAAGCAAACATTCGGTATCCGATGTCGCCTCACGGTATCTAATTACTAGACAATCTTGTAGTGTGAAGGTTTTGCAAAGTATTTTGATTTTAATGTATACATCTGTTTTACCATATTTTTCTTGCTCATCTCTTGCATCCTTTCCTTTTAAATTCCATCAGCAAAATAAGTGTTTGTGGTGTTGGCATCATCATTACCCGGATAATTTGTCATACCTAAAACACAGTGGTTAACGGCGTTATCTACCCTGGCGTGCTGAATCTGTTTCCAAACATTAAGGGTGTCGTTCCATGTATGTGTATTAGGTTCATCTTGAAATAAATGTAAAAAGGTTCATCTTTTAAGATACAAGGTGGTAGACTCTGATCTGCTGATGGACTTCTTAGTCTCCGAAGTTTCCCGAACTTTGATGGCCTCAATTATCTCAGTTGAGTAGTGGCACGGATCTGAGCATGCACAATATACTCGTTAGTTATTAATATGCAATGAGCCAGTGCTCCTCTAATATTTTAAATTCGTGTTATAAAGGGGTTTTGCACATCTCCCCTTCTGTTTCAACAATAGTTAAGATTAATTTGGAGTTCCAACGTTTCGGCTCCTAGCATCACCGATGAGTCCTAGAAGGACGAAATAGATGTATGGTGCAGAGTAAATACTTTTGGTGTGCTGTATCTATTATCAAATCATAAAGGTGCAATTCAATGCGTGTATCTTGGGTTCATCTTTCATATCTAAGTTTTAACACTATCATAATTCATTTCTCCAGATGTTGATATCATGAGAGCTCTTTTCTCCAGATATTTACATCATATAAGCTATGTTCTACAGGTGTTCAGTGTGTTAATCTCTTTTAAAATGTTTGACAATATCAGTTATATTTTTTTTTATTTTATTTTTTTGATATATTGACAAAATCATAGCATTTTTTCACTGTGTTGGCAATATCATATTTTCTTTTGCACCGTGTTGACAATGTCATATTTTCTTCTTATGTGTTGTAAATATCATAATTTTGAATCTAAATGCCCTATAGCATATCGCCAATACATCTTTAGAGTGTTTAGTTTAATACAATAAACAGTGTATCTTTTGTTTATTTAAACAGGAAGATGAGGATAGTTTTGAAAAAAGGCGGGACCATCTACTTGAAGTCTGCAACTCTAGTTTCGTTGATAAATCGGGTCAAACATTTCCGAATGTGAAAAGCAAGTACCTCTTGTACGATTCTAAACATAACTTTGTCTTCTGTATGGTACAGAAAGTAGGCTGCACATTCTGGCGACGAGTATTCTATTCACTAAAACACAAGGAAATTTCAAATATATATTCCATTAATAATCATAAAGTCCATGATAAACATATTCCTACCTTAGGGCAGTTCGATGTCATTGAAGCCAAACGTGTTTTAAGATCAGCAACAACGGCAATGTTTGTTAGAGAACCTTACGAACGTGCTTTTTCTGGATACTTAGATAAGCTTCACACAATAAATCCTAATTACATGAAAAATCTTGGGAGGCCTATCATAAAAATGATGAGGAAAAATGCAACAACTAAAAGTTTAAACTGTGGTCATGATGTGACATTCACAGAACTGATACGATATTTAGTGGAACAGAAAAGAAATGGTCAGCTACTAAACATCGATCACCATTTCTCACCTATATACACTCACTGCTTACCTTGCGATATCAAATACGATTTTATAGGTAAAATGGAATCTTTTGACGAAGATACGTCATATGTGATGAGTAAAACCAACATGTTTCAGAATAAATCAATTTCAATGTCAAAAAATGCCTCTATAATAGATGACCTATACACTAAGATGATAGATGCGTTTAACGCTCAGAAAACAATGTCAGATTGTATGACCTTGAGAGAGATGTATGGTCGTGTTTGGAGGACACTCCAACTTCGTGGCTTAGTGAACCCGGATGTACCGATGCCCGATTCTCAAAACGTTACCTTGGATATGATGCTCCGCGAGGCGGTCAAGGTCAGTGACCCATCACGTGTGTCCGAGTACAAACACGAAGGGTTTGTTAAGATGTATAAAACTGTGGACAGACAGCTACTGCTAGAGTTTAGGGAGTACGTTCTGAAAGACTGTAAACTATTCGGATATGACGATAAACCTCCAGATCTATTTTCATGGCAACGATAAGATATGTGTGTGTTCGATATCTGTTATGGTATTGTGAGAAAACAGGTAATACTAACCTAAATGTTTTTATGCTCTCCTTGTATATCCCTTTATTGCCAACTTAGTATTATATCGGCGTATGTAGCAGCTATCACTGGTGTAGGGTATTTGCTTAGTCGGATGTTTGCTTTTGAGACGACCGGATTTCGCCGGAAATTGGAATGCACAGAGATCGACAACAAAGCCAGCCATACAAGGAGGGACATTATTCCTACACAAGCGCCGACCATCAGTGCTGCCCATGTACTGAAATCAGCACAACCATGTTAGGGAACGTTATGATAGACTTAAGGGTGTTGTTAGCTCAGGGGGGAGGGGTTGGGTATCATTGATGCACGTATCATTTATCATGTTTTAACGACGAACTTAGCCGTGGTTTATCAAATAAACATCAGTTAACTTTGGACAAGGTGTTGATTCTTTGGAATAACCGCGGGTCAGTTTGTTGGTAGGTTTGGAAAAAAACCTAAATATAATACGATTCCTTTCATCTGGATAGGCTCTCCGCTCGGAGGTCCTATTCCCATTGCTTCAATATACTAAGGATTTGATACATATACTAAAACACAGTTTTCATTATATTAAGCAAGCAATTTGTGTAATCTGTGATTGTATGTAGATAATTGGCAAAAATCACGGCGACATTAATAACAAATCTGACTATTAATAACTAAGCGAGGTTCCATGGAGAAAATTTAAAATTATTCATTTAAGATACTGAAAGAACAGAACAATTACCTAGATGTATTCAATATTTTCCGACAATCTCGTCGGAGTCCATTCCCACAAGACATTGTATGATGCGAGTAAACATCTAAGAAAGATGCAAAAAGAAGCCCCTGAAACTTGTCATGGTCTTCAAGGCGTGAAACAAATGATCGTAATTCTTGTAAATACTTTTCGAAAAGTTTCGAAATGTGTTTCAAATCCTCGAATAATCATGATTTTATGTATTATCTTTAAAATAACAGTAAAGATGATGATAGTTAGTAGAACTACAAAATTTAAGACAAAATCAAACAGGAAACGCAGAAATGCAAGCGAAACTCATTGGAACGTTAGGCAACAACGTAACCGGAGAAGATCATACAGATGTGTGACCGCACACCGCACCAAAAATAGCGTGCGCACATCGTGCATACATCGTGCACACCGTCCACACATCGTCCGCACATGGTGCGCACAACTGTGTGATTTCACAATCGTTCGCTCCTTTTTGCGCTTCTCTCCGCACAACTGTGCGAATTGGTACAATTTGTTGATCAATATTACGAATTGAAAACATACGGAAGGCTCGTATGCAATAATGTACACTGTATATAGGAATTTCTCATCACAACAATTGAGATTGTGTACAGTTGTACAATGCGTGTTACACAATATTACAAAGATCGTTAGACTGTCAGAAATGGGTTTGGCTACAGGTAAATAACAATTTGCTGAGTCCCCGGAGTTTTACCTAGCCTGTGCCTGACACAGGTAGCTGATATATGATACCGTATGACTGTTATGAAAACAAAACTGGACGTTTAGTTGTTAGATGCATTCGGTTTGGTCTATAGCTCCCCTTCATCTGGATTAGTGCCCCGGGTAAGGAAAACTTCGGTCCAGGTACGTACCTGTACAAAGTGGCTATGTTTACCTGTATATGGGACCAACTCCATATTTGTTGTAATTTTACATGTGTCGATTTAGGTCGATTAAAAAACACCGAAGCACCATTTCTAAATTTAAGAAAGTATAGATAGAAAGATAAGCTTAAAGATGAAGCTAGAATATAGAAACAAACTTACAAATTCAAGTTTATATGTTTAAACACGAAACCGTATATATTGTAAAGCCATTCCTCAATTTACACCAACCACGATAGTTATCGCACTACGATTGTCCACCGTCCTCACAAATGTGCGCAGGCAATGATCGTCCAGATTTGTATCGTTCGCACATCGTGCACACATCGTTCACACACCGTGCACACACCGTGCACACATCGTGCGCAGACAGCACATTGACATCGAACAAAACAAACAGTAAATACATATAGTATAGCTAGTATATAGTGGGAGACATCGAACAAAACAAACAGTAAATGCATATAGTATAGCTAGTACATAGTGGGAGACATCTAATAAAACAAACAGTAAATACATAAAGTATAGCTAATACATAGCGGGAGACATCGAACAAAACAAACAGTTAATACATGAAGTATAGCTAATACATAGTGGGAGACATCGAAAAAAACCAACAGTAAATACATAAAGTATAGCTAATACATAGTGGGAGACATCGAACAAAACAAACAGTAAATACATAAAGTATAGCTAATTCATAGCGGGAGACATCGAACAAAACAAACAGTAAATACATATAGTATAGCTAGTATATAGTGGGAAACATCGAACAAAACAAACAGTAGATACATATAGTATAACTAATACATAGTGGGAGACATCGAACAAAACAAACAATAAATACATAGAGTATAGCTAATATATAGTGGGAGACATCGAACAAAACAAACAGTAAATACATAGAGTATAGCTAATATATAGTGGGAGACATCGAACAAAACAATCAGTAAAACATATAGTAAAGCTTGTATATAGTGGGAGAAATCGAACAAAACAATCAGTAAATACATATAGTATAGCTAATACATAGTGGGTGACATCGAACAAAACAAACAGTAAATACATAAAATATGGCTAATACATAGTGGGAGACATCGAACAAAACAATCAGTAAATACAAATATTAAAGCTAGTATATAGTGGGAGACATCGAACAAAACAAACAGTTACCACATATAGTATAACTAATACATAGTGGGAGACATCGAACAAAACAAACAGTAAATACATTTTACATAGTGGGAGACATCGAACATAAACAATCAGTTACAATGTAATACATATAGTATAGCTAATACATAATGGGAGACGTCAAACAAAACAGACAGTAAATACATAGAGAGAGACATCGAACAAAACAAACAGTAAATACATAGAGTAAAGCTAATATATAGTGAGAGACATCGAACAAAACAAACAGTAAATACATAGAGTAAAGCTAATACATAGTGGGAGACATCGAACAAAACAAACAATAAATACATAGAGTATAGCTAATACATATTGGGAGACATCGAACAAAACAAACAGTAGACACTTAGAGTATAGCTAATACATAGTGGGAGACGTCGAACAAAACAAATAGTAAATACATAGAGTATAGCTAATACATAGTGGGAGACATCGAACAAAACAAACAGTAAATACATAGTGGGAGACGTCGAACAAAACAATCAGTTACAATGTAATACATATAGTATAGCTAGTATATAGTGGGAGACATCGAACAAAACAAACAGTAAATACATAGTGAGAGACATCGAACAAAACAAAGGGTAAATACAAATAGTATAACTAATTACAATTACAAAAAGCTTTCAGTAACAGTTACCAAAGCTTTCCGTTACAAAAGTGTTCAGTAACAGCTACCATAGCTTTCCGTTACAAAAGCGTTCAGTAACAGTTACCAAAGCTTTCCGTTACAAAACCGTTCATTAACAGTTACCAAAGCTTTCCGTTACAAAACCGTTCAGTAACAGTTACCATAGCTTTTAGTAACAAAAACGTTCAGAAACAGTAACCATAGAGTGCCGTAACAAAAGTGTTCAGTAACAGTTATCTTAGCTTTCAGTAACAAAAGTGTTCAGAAACAGTAACCATAGAGTGCAATAACAAAAGTGTTCAGTAACAGTTCTCTTAGCTTTAAGTAACAAAAGCGTTCAGTAACAGTTATCATAGCTTTCAGTTACAAAAGCGTTCAGTAACAGTTATCATAGCTTTCAGTAACAAAAGCGTTCAGAAACAGTAACCATAGAGTGCCGTAACAAAAGTTTTCAGTAACAGTTATCTTAGCTTTCAGTAACAAAAGTGTTCAGAAACAGTAACCATAGAGTGCAATAACAAAAGTGTTCAGTAACAGTTCTCTTAGCTTTAAGTAACAAAAGCGTTCAGTAACAGTTATCATAGCTTTCAGTTACAAAAGCGTTCAGTAACAGTTATCATAGCTTTCAGTAACAAAAGCGTTCAGAAACAGTAACCATAGAGTGCCGTAACAAAAGTTTTCAGTAACAGTTATCTTAGCTTTCAGTAACAAAAGTGTTCAGAAACAGTAACCATAGAGTGCAATAACAAAAGTGTTCAGTAACAGTTATCTTAGCTTTAAGTAACAAAAGCGTTCAGTAACAGTTATCATAGCTTTCAGTTACAAACGCGTTCAGTAACAGTTATCATAGCTTTCATTTACAAAAGTGTTCAGTAACAGTTCTCTTAGCTTTCAGTAACAAAAGCGTTCAGTAACAGTTATCTTAGCTTTAAGTAACAAAAGCGTTCAGAAACAGTTATCTTAGCTTTAAGTAACAAAAGCGTTCAGTAACAGTTATCATAGCTTTCAGTTACAAAAGCGTTCAGTAACAGTTATTATAGCTTTCATTTACAAAAGTGTTCAGTAACAGTTCTCTGAGCTTTCAGTAACAAAAGCGTTCAGTAACAGTTATCTTAGCTTTCAGTAACAAAAGTGTTCAGTAACAGTTATCTTAGCTTTCATTTACAAAAGCGTTCAGTAACAGTTAACATAGCTTTCATTTACAAAAGTGTTCAGTAACAGCTATCATAGCTTTCATTTACAAAAGTGTTCAGTAACAGTTATCTTAGCTTTCATTTACAAAAGCGTTCAGTAACAGTTAACATAGCTTTCATTTACAAAAGTGTTCAGTAACAGCTATCATAGCTTTCATTTACAAAAGTGTTCAGTAACAGTTATCTTAGCTTTCAGTTACAAAAGCGTTCAGTAACAGTTATCATAGCTTTCATTTACAAAAGTGTTCAGTAACAGTTCTCTTAGCTTTCAGTAACAAACGTGTTCAGAAACAGTAACCATAGCTTTAAGTAACAAAAGTGTTCAGTAACAGTTATCATAGCTTTCATTTACAAAAGCGTTCAGTAACAGTTATCATAGCTTTCATTTACAAAAGTGTTCAGTAACAGTTATCTTAGCTTTCAGTAACAAACGTGTTCAGAAACAGTAACCATAGCTTTAAGTAACAAAAGTGTTCAGTAACAGTTACCATATCTTTCATTTACAAAAGCGTTCAGTAACAGTTATCATAGCTTTCATTTACAAAAGTGTTCAGTAATAGTTATCTTAGCTTTCAGTAACAAAAGCGTTCAGTAACAGTTATCATAGCTTTCAGTTACAAAAGTGTTCAGTAACAGTTATCTTAGTATTCAGTAACAAAAGCGTTCAGTAACAGTTATATTAGCTTTCAATAACAGTTGTCTTAGCTTTCAGTAACAAAAGCGTTCAGTAACAAAAGTGTTCAGTAACAGTTATCATAGCTTTCATTTACAAAAGTATTCAGTAAGAGTTATCCTAGCTTTCAGTAACAAAAGCGTTCAGTAACAGTAACCATAGCTTTCAGTAACAAAAGCGTTCAGTAACAAAAGTGTTCCGTAACATTTATCTTAGCTTTCAGTAACAAAAGTGTTCAGTAACAGTAACCATAGAGTGCGATAACAAAAGTGTTCAGTAACAGTTATCTTAGCTTTAAGTTACAAAAGTGTTCAGTAACAGTTATCATAGCTTTCAGTTACAAAAGCGTTCAGTAACAGTTATCATAGCTTTCATTTACAAAAGTGTTCAGTAACAGTTATCTTAGCTTTCAGTAACAAACGTGTTCAGAAACAGTAACCATAGCTTTAAGTAACAAAAGTGTTCAGTAACAGTTACCATATCTTTCATTTACAAAAGCGTTCAGTAACAGTTATCATAGCTTTCATTTACAAAAGTGTTCAGTAATAGTTATCTTAGCTTTCAGTAACAAAAGCGTTCAGTAACAGTTATCATAGCTTTCAGTTACAAAAGTGTTCAGTAACAGTTATCTTAGTATTCAGTAACAAAAGCGTTCAGTAACAGTTATATTAGCTTTCAATAACAGTTGTCTTAGCTTTCAGTAACAAAAGCGTTCAGTAACAGTTATCATAGCTTTCATTTACAAAAGTATTCAGTAAGAGTTATCCTAGCTTTCAGTAACAAAAGCGTTCAGTAACAGTAACCATAGCTTTCAGTAACAAAAGCGTTCAGTAACAAAAGTGTTCCGTAACATTTATCTTAGCTTTCAGTAACAAAAGCGTTCAATAACAGTAACCATAGCTTTCCGTTACAAACGTGTTCAGTAACAGTTACCATAGCTTTCCGTTACAAAAGCGTTCATTAACAGTTACCATAGCTTTCATTTACAAAAGCGTTCAGTAACAGTTATCTTAGCTTTCATTTACAAAAGCGTTCAGTAACAGTTACCATAGAGTGCCGTAACAAGTTGTCATAGCTTTTAGTGTATTTTACCATAGTGTTCAGTAACAGTTACCATAGAGTGCCGTAACAAGTTGGCATAGCTTTTAGTGTATTTTACCATAGCGTTTAGTAAGTATTACTAAATGTATACCCCTCTACTAAACTAAATGTATGACTGCTGGATAGTACTACCCAATCTGATTTAAACCAGATCTTTGGTTCCACTCCCGAACTCTACGTTTCAGTCAAAGGATCTTTGACTGGAACGTAGAGCATCGGGAGTGGAATCAAAGATCTGGTTTAAATCAGATTGGTACCTACCTAATTAATTAATACTTTTCCGATAAACGTTTTCGTTGTACCCATTTTTAAATAAATCACTAATGATATGAATGCGTAAAGGAATACTAGAATACTTGTTTTCATTAAAGGAGTCAATAAACCAAGGCAATGTATTGCATGCAATCTATAGTTCTTTTCCATCATGGCTACTACAATTTCAAACTAACTACAGTATAAAAACTGCTCAAAGGGACATAACTCTTTCCTATGTAGTTAGACACAAGACTTGTTTCCAGTAGGTGACACACAAAGCCTCAACGTTTTGGGAAGTAATCACATACAAAGTCTAGTGATTGTTGGTGACAGTGTATATAATATAGGGAATGGGATGCACAAAAGAACTGACATATATAGACAGCGTGGAAAACCTTTTGTCCGAGAGACTCCCATGGGTAAGTTAGTTAGAGACCAATTATCTCTGTTAAAACATTTAATTTGAGCAACTACAAATGTAAGTTATTTGTCTATTTAGTTTATTTGTAAGGCAAAGTTTGACTCATAGACAGTCATCATGAAAATCCCTACATTATTATTATCTATTTGCTAGACCAAGTTGTCTAGGAAGTTATATCCTTTGCTGTGTGTTATTCAATGATAAATATAATAGTGAGCTTAAGTGACCAAATTTTCTGTTTTATAAGAATGGTAGCTACACGTACGAAATGTATATAGGTGACTCACCAATATGTAACTAATCTACCTTTAATTCTGATTATATCAAAGCCAACTAGCATTAAGCCATACCCTCAACTTATACAAAAAAAAAGAGTCAAATATCACGAGTTACTTCCCTTACACCATTTATACTTTCATGTTAGGTTACCAGGTAAGAATTAACATCGCTATCTTAATTTTAGGCGATGCAGATTGTTACGGACTTGATCTAATTTCCTGTGGAGCAAACCGTCTCTACAAGCACAACGAATGATACGTGGTTAGACCACAGGGGCATCCTCAATATCCAGGGGTTACGCTCACTTTCCCTCTCTACACCCCTTGAATATGTCATAGCATAATTGAAGGCACAAATATAGTTGTCTCAGGTAAAAAAAACTGACCAATCGCTAGGCCGATACCTGTCTTTTGAAGATTTTGAAGACAACCGACTTCAAAGCCTGTCATTTTTTTCCGTTACGTGACCGCGAAATTCTTTTGATGGATGTGCATCAAAAGAATTTAAAGGATCGAACTAGTTTGAGCCTTCAGTTTTGCTATGACATATTCCAGGGGTGCAGAAAGCGAAAGTGAGCGTAACCCCTGGATATCGAGGATGGGGGTTACGCTCACTTTCACTCTCTACACCCCTGGAATATGACATAGCAAAATTGAAGGCACAAAGATAGCTGTCTGATTGGTCTCAGGTAAAAAAAAAACCTGACCAATCGCTAGGCCGATACCTGTCCTTTGAAGATTACATTTTTTACCGTTACATGACCGCGAGATATACCGCTATATATATAACCTATAAGTAATGCACGGAGCCGACAAGCTACTTGGAATATGTAACTATAGATCTAATTGCATGGTTCATAATATACACACTTAACTAATTAACTTATAATCAGCCAGTACTCTAAAAGTTTAGAATTGTCAACAGAGTGATTTAATGCACCTCACTGCCTGTTTCAACAGTAGTTTAGACCTGTTTGAATTTCCAATGTTTCGGTCCCTAGTCTCACCGATACGTAATACAGCTGTATGTCGCAGTGTAATTCATTTTTGACATACTGTATCTATTACTAAATTTTTAAGGTGCAGTCCCCTGTTTGTGATACGTTATACTTATTACATGATTTATTTATATAATCAATACACAAGAGGCCCATAGGGTGTGTACCACTCACTTAAAAATATACCCATGACTTACGTACGGTAACAGGGTTGGATCCTCAGTTGTTTCCATGTTGTAATGTTGTAGTCTTAAGCTGGGATAATTAAGATGATTAAAACTCCCAGGTGCTATACATTTGTAGATGTTCCCTATGCTTTTCCATTGTAGAATACAGTATTAGATAAATAATTATATATTTTCAGCTCCACCTAAAAAATCCCCTAGCAGGAAAATTCTTTTGTTGAAATTAGTTAATGCTAAATTAAATTACTTAATTAAGTTAGTTTGGTGATCTACTGGGAAAAGAAGGTGACTGGAATATCTGTAGGAAAGGTGTAGGGACTAAGTCAGCAGGTGTCGGAATCGACCTGGTAACAATTCTGGTAGCATACTTTCTCTGCATGCCTAGCAATTGTATGTATAAACAATTACACTACCATAATTGGCTGTAGGGCGAGAATCTCTACCGTATAGATATTATGAGCCAGCGGCTAAGCCGGAAGCAAGTACATACTTCATAGTTCTAGACTCCTGTCTTTTTTAACTCATGCCTTGACCAGCATTTATATATCTGCCAACAACAACACAAATCTCTGACGTAACGCAGAAACCGGAAGTTATCTTAAGCACTCAAACCTTAAAATTAAAGCGAATTGTCTTTAAATATAAACTTTATGTATTTCACAACAATCATAAAACAAGTTAGTGCAACTTATACTAATCATTTTTGTAAGCCCGGATGTTAGCACGCGGAGGGTTTAAATGTAGGAGGAAGTAACCCGAGAAAACCCACGTGGTCGGGCAGGTGACCCCAATACCTTTTCATGTTCGATCGGGGAATCGAAATCCGGTCGCATTGGCGAAAGGCGAGTGCGCTATCCACTGCACCACCCGACAACCGGTCTTTAGACAAAATATTTAAATGATGTTTATTTCATTTGGATTTTAAATAGATAATTCATATAAATTTAAGGCTATAGTACATTTATACATACACAGGTTGGGCAAATCAATTCAGCCCGAGTTTAAAAGGACGATTTTTTTTATCTCGCACAAATCCAACCACGCTGTATAATTAACAACTGCATGGAATGTGTTTGAACGACACTTCACACTATCAACAAGCTCATTTGATTTAAAAAATAAAGCTTATTATCCAATCTTATTTGGACTAGTAACTCTGTGTTATCGTATGAAGGCCAACTCGACTATTTTACATTTTCAAAAAAATAAACGTTCTTAAAAATCCATTTAAACATCGATTATTATTCATCTGTCGTGTCGAGTATTTGAAGAACTGGCAAAACCAGGTATTCGTATTGATCATTTATCAGTACATTCTTATGCAAATAACAGTCATTGCACGGCAGGAACCATTGACAGGCGTATTAGCCTTAGACAATCTTTCAAGCAATACCCTTTACTGTTTAATTTCAAAAGACGTATAAAGATTTGGAACAATGGATCGCGTGTTAGATTATATCTCCCCACACCGTAGTCAGTAGTTGGTGTGTACACAGTGTCGGGGTAAACCACTGCGACAAACCTCGATGGAAGAAACATGGATGTTAAACTCTAGATATACTGGTTAAAAGGCATACATATATAAAATGATCTACTGTTTCGACGACTTTCAGCTAAAGCATCTTTGTGATGTGATTGAGGCTGAGAGACGCGTCCGTGAAAGGCTTTACAACGAGTTAACATGGACAAACGCTTGGTCACCAGGGGGGATGACCAGGGGCCGGAGACCCAGGTCAGGGAAGAGTCAGAAGCAGACACTGAAAAAACGACCTTCATCTGCCAGGAAATACGATGAAAGGTACGAGTCAGACACGTCACGTGACGAAGGAACGCTCGTGAAAGATCGGCCAAGTTCCGCTCGACTTCCACGTGAGAAAATAAAAGAAGTTTCAAAGAGAAAGCCTAAATCGCACGCTTTAGAATATGGATCTGAAGCTTCATACGAAGAAAGTCTACGCCTCAAAAAACGACCTCAATCCGCGCGAGAGGCGCGTGAAAAGGTGAAGGAGGATGTGAGGAGAAAACCTAGAACACTCGCGTTCGAGATTGGGTCTGAGTCAAAATCTGTAGCTGTGAAATGGGGAACGGATCCTCGGAATCTCTCGGTGACTATGGGAGATGGGTATGGGAGAAAAGCACGCCAACAAAGAAAACCGGAACCGGAACATGACAGGTTTGTTATCAGTAACTTTGGTAAGGGGAGCTCATTCCAAGTAAATACAGGAAGAACCACAAAGGACCCTACTAACATAACAATTGACAATGTACGGAGGGGCACATCCGGTCCCAAAGAAACCCTTCGCGTGACGGGAGGGGGAACGAACGTCGTAATTCATAATCCAAAAAGAACGGGATTACCTAATAAAGGATCGAACACCATTCATGTGGCTAGTGGAGATACTGACGTCGTTGTTCACAAACCACAAAACGAGGACAGTGATTCTAGTCAAAGTAATATAATTCGAAAAGAGCGCAAACCAAAGAAGTCACAAAAAAGGATCAAGGATACAAGTAGAAATGCTTTTGAGAATAACAATGCTATTACATTTTCTGAGGAAACAGGCACCCAGACGGCCTGGATGGATACAGATCCAGACCCAGCGCCTACTTCCGGTTCTTGTCCGCCGTCCCGGCGTATCAAGTTCATGGGCGAGGACCGAACGCACCGGGAGTATAAGACCGCCTTCATCGACGACCAAAAGCTCGTTCGGCCAATGACAGACGATGATATCCCACTCGTGGTTGAAGTCGTTCAACCGGATGAAGACGACGAGGAATATGTGGATGAAAAATCCGTGCAAGAAAATGACCGTCGACCGGAAGTGATACACTATATAGACAAAACAGTACCTGCTCGCGCCATAGAACCGTTCGAGCCAGTATTTGTTATGCCACATCCGGCATGGGAGGTAAGTCTAGTATTTCCTAAATAAACTGGTTTCCGATAAGTGGCGCCCATAATATACAAATGCGTAAAAATGTTGGTTTCAACCTTTTCACCTTTTACCGATTTTAGATACAATGTATAAGAACTGTACTAAGAGGTAATTTAAGATAAAATGTTATTTTCCTTGCCTTATCTTTATAAGAAATATAATCTGAAGCTATAGTCATCATTTGTTTAATGTTTATGTTTATTCATAGATTAAATTTCCCATGATTGAATATGTAAATGTTATTTTTAAACACAAAGGAAGTCTGTAACTATATCTACAACCTATGATCAGAATGGTTAAGTAAAGTATTAAGTATATGTTTAGGATATTATTTTTCATTGAACTTAAATATATATAAATCACCACCCTCTCAGAATCCTAAAGAATTGTGAGATACGTGACGGATTTGTTTCTGTAACCATGTTTCAACTACATGATCTTACAAAAATGTGACAACCTGTTATTGCAGCCGGAATCCCGAGACAAACGCCCCCACACCCCAGGGAGAGTAAAATCCCGGCCTCCCCTTCCCCCGCGCCAGTACCGCCCCCTAGATGTGTATGACCGCAGGAGTGCCGATACCAACGACCGTTTCCTTGTTGTCAAGACTCGAGCCCCGCCCCGGAAACCACCACGCCCAACAATCAACTACCACCAACATGATGACGCAGTTTTTTCCGTGTACTGAAGACTATTTAAATGGACACTGAAATCAAATTGGATGATTGACATAGGTTCAATGATACAAACATGTTAAGTGGTTTACTACAGGTTCTCACAGTTTCTGAAGATAAACACGATTTAAGTTGTACCAAAATTTTAGTTTTTTATCTAGAATATTTCTTATTATGGTGTAGGGAAGTTGAACCATGTTTTGTCCTCTACTGATGCAGCAATGAAACCTGTCTTATTTGACATCCTGTGGAACACATCACATTGGTCAGATTAGACAGGAACTGTGAATGCACATGTTGTATTTGACAATTTTCATAAGAATGAAAGGCTGACATATTTTTGTTGGATTATTACATTTAAGACTCTGTAAATTTCAATTCAATTTTTCTCTATGTTAAGGGGGTAAACGCACAAACGTTGGTTTCAGGATCGGCGAAGACTCGGTGACCGTCGCCACTTTCGGAAACGTCGTAAACGAGTTTCTCGTTGACGGAAAATGCCGACAGATTCCGTTTGGAGAACAAGATGAATTCCACACAATCTAAGTATATCAAAAGCTAGTTCATAATGAAAACAAAGTTTAGAAATGTACCGTTACATGTAGTTATTGAACTGAGGCGAAGCGTTGACCACTTTTACACTGTGTATGATATAACAGACTATTACATTTCATCATACTGTATACAGCTTTCTATTATAAGCAAATGAATGCAAGTCCGTGGTAGGAAACCTTAATTAACTGTGGTGTTGGGTACTCTACAAATGTACTGAGACAAGAGACACCCTATTATAGCCTATATTTAAGGGCTGTACATGGGTTTCCTCTGATTTCCGGAACTAGTTTATATTACCGTTATTTTTTCCAGTATCATAGAGGTTCTGAAGTTTCCATAATTACAATCAATAAAATAAAATTAAAATGTAAAGTGTCAAAAAAGAAATGAGAAGTAGCTGTATTTTTCTTACATCTATCATCTTTCTTCCTTAATATCTGGCTCATTCGATTTTCAGGAAAGGTACAATGAAGGGTTTTTGATGTGTATATTGAATATTCACATCCAGCGAAGGTTAAAACTGAGAAACCCTTTAAAATTGAAAATAGACCCGTCCTATATAAGACAATGCTACTTAGCTTACAGATCGGCAGGGAAGGGGTTTGAAACGTGCCAAAACGCAATAATACTTTCACCCGAATGTATATATAATATTAACCGTATTTGTGATTTATTTGGATATTATCATTTTCAAGGAAAACAATATCATCTAAAATACTTATTAGGTTTTTCTCCTTTGAAATAATGTTATTAAATGTGTAACTTGTATTTATTCAAGAAATGTCATACTCGGAGTAATTGTGTTATTATCATTATGGTACAGTAGACTGTTGTTCTAAGACAGGGACAACACTGGGTTGAAGTTGTAAAGCATCATCGCCCGAGGAAAGTGACGTCACCGAATCGGTAAATTCCGCTAGTGATCGGTACTTTCCGATGTTTGTGAAAAGAACGTGTGATTGGAATCTATATAACCAAAATTCGGGAAATGTGTTGCTAAGGACGCATGCCATTTTCAATATAAATATTTTGTGCCTTTAGTAAATTAACGAAGTCTAAAAGTAGATCCAATGCAGATATTAAAGGCTCCTATAAGTGTGCCGCAACTCTTTTAGAAAGATTATAAATGTTACATAGCATACATCCTTAATCAGACATTTTATTATTTTTTATTATGATACCAGGAAAACAGTTGAAACCTGACATACAACTTTTCTCCCACAAAGAGTGTTAATAAATGGGACGTTGCAAAGAATTGTATTTGCTTGATAAGAATTATATTGGGTCACATGACAGGGGTTTTGACACTCTATTGAGTGTATTTGTTCAGTTCTATTCTCGGCACGTTCGTTTCATTTCATCCAAACGAAGTGAGCCAACTCACAGGGACCGGAGAATTTGTTACAGCTATATTTTGACCTAAGCTACATTCTCAGGTCCCTGTGAACCAACTCTATTACAGTAAAAAAAGAATGCAAAGTAATTCTGGGTAATTGATTTAGCCTTGAGGAGAATTGGTTAAGTCGTGTAGGTAAACAACAGTGTGCCGAATCACTCGGCAGACGACCCACCTGGTTAATCAATGATGTTGATAAAGTACACTTGGATAGATAAATAAAAGCGATTCGTTCTTTTAATTGGTATCATTATTTTGCAAACAGTTTCATTGGCAAATAAAATATTGTCATTTGAGTATAGTTCTATAGCTCTATAATGATAGCTCTAATGGTTGCTAGTTAATGTCGACAATAACATTGTCAGGAACTATTGATGTATTCGTGATTAGAACTCAATGCCAAACAGTTACTGCGAGTGTAAACCAAGACTCAAACGCTAACTAATTCGTGTTAAGGATCCCGCAGCACTGCCAAAAACCGTAACAAGCTTAAGCTTTAGGAAACGGGTTTTTTCCTTAATCATTTCTGAAAAGAAAAACAGGAGAGAAAAAAATAGCAATCGAGTTTGGTCAAGTGTCAGAAAGGGACGCGAAGATACATGTAGGCATAATGTGGCCCTTCTTTTCGCTCCCCAACGAGTGGTGGTGTATAATCTAACCCGAGCTAGTTAAGTTTACCGAGTGTCTTTCACAATTGTAAGTATGATAATATATACCATCACGAGTCTGGGGACCCTTTTCTCCATAATGATCAGATAGTACACCTATAGAGCACCATCTGTCTCTCACGGAAATACATTATTCCTGTTCCCTATGGGGAAGCAACGATGACCTCAAAATGAAAGATGGCGTCGCAAATAATTGTTACTTGACGTCATAGTTCGAAGATTGACCAATGAAATCACGTCCACGATGTTACCCACTAGTGGGTTACCAAACAATGGTTAACCAACTCCTAGCAGGTGTATCCAATGAGTTGGGATTAAAGAAACCCATAGTGGTTGTAGAAGAAATGTACTTATGCAATCATTTATTAATGTACGTAATCCTATATACAAAGATGTTGATTTGATTTTTGTAATAAATATATTATGTAACAATGGAATTGTCATCGCTTTGCTTTTTTAATACATTGAGTGAGGAAAATTATAGCAAAAATTGAAGTCATTGAGCTGACGGGGTTTTTTTCCTCGTGGAAACGACGAACCTCAATCCTACAGGTACCCCAATCAACAATCGCCATTTATAAACATACAGTGGTCCCTTTTTGCCACAAACACACAGGGATAATCACATGAAGTTTAGCTCTCGGTATACTAGCAACACAATGTGTGGTATATGTGTTAATCAATAACAATCGAAAAACTTCAGCACTGAAATGATTTATGGACATTGTTCAAATGGAAATATGCATGTGCCGTCTCTGGGGGCCAATATTACTTCACACGTCATTCAACAAGGGAGTAATTTAAAATCTATATTCTTGTTTACTGAAACACACTACAAAAACTATCACCAAAATCAATATGAACGATCAGTGGAATTGAGTGGCACCCGTGATGAATGGTAGATGGCATTTACCAGTCACGTGCAGGTACGGTCACGTGATAACAAGATACACGTCAGATAAGCCAACTACACATGGTTACACCGAGCTTGCGAATGTTTACAATGACGAATTAGTGTTGCTTCAAATATCATGACAGAAAATATGAATTCCGGTTAATGTTTTAAAAGATTGTACCCTCGTAAGGTCAGAACTCTTCAAGTTGGAACTCTATGAAGTATACCATGAAAATAGAGAAAGATGTTTCATCAGAGTTTGTTAAGTCAGACCTTGAATATTGGAAATGGAAAAGAGTCGCCTCCTTCTGGCGTTTACACTTTGATAGCTCCCATTGTGACGTCAAAATATCCCTGAGAAATGCAGTAATTTTCTCTGAACGAATTTTCATACGTTCCATCTTGTTTAATGTTGATATGAATATCATAATTTCATATCAAATATAACCAACAAATTCATTTTGCTGACTATGTGGTTATATCGACTCAAACAGTGATATAGACCCGAATTCATCTCGGTTAATATACTTTCACAGGTTCATATAACCACATATTCACCTCAATAAAAGACCATAATTGACATTATCTCAAAGTGACTACGGCGTCTTTGGCAAATCGAGTCAAGGAAATGCGAACTTTATTTAATATAAGACAGCATATTTTATGAGATGAGATATATATATGTGTATATATGGGGTAATAACCTTATGAAACATCAGTGTTTTAATCTGATCGACCCGCTGACATGCTCTTTCAAAATAATATAGTGGTAGGGATACACTGCTTTAAAATCATGACTGACATGTACATGTATATATATGTATATGTATGTATCTGCATAGAACTGTACTGTGCTACATCTGTACGCTAGCATGATATGGGGAGTGGAAGAGGGGTAGATGAGTTTAAAAACTCCCTAGATAAGACGATATGTCGGTATGTTAAGGACAAATACACAATATGTGCCTTCAACGATACAGTTAAGTCGTTTCGTCGCACCGGATCGTGACGGAAGCATTGTTTTACAGCGCTTAAAGCCCCAACACCCGTGTACATTGTATATAAGTGGGCCTATCGTTAACGGTTTATATTACCAAACCGTCTTGACTTCCCTGATAAGGTTCCAATAAAAAAGATTACAATTGTTTGCGTTAGATTTCTTACCAGGGGAAATAAGTCCCCCGAATTACATGTACGCACGTACCAACAGCGATATCATTTATGGAAAAAATATATGTATATAACAGGATTTCAAGCACCACGAAAAATTGATTTTCCGTCGTCGTAGTGTTGGTGGCGTTGGAGGTGGCTTTATGTATTTTTATAATGGGACTCAAAGAGATATTTCAATGTAAGGTAGATTGTTTACCTGTGTATAAGTAGTAGAGGGTTATTATTCAATTACGGTAGAGGTGAAGGGTACAGGCAGGTGCTCGTATCGTAATAACCGTTGCAGTGTAAGAGACATTTACAGGTTCTCCATGCTACATGCCATATGAGTCATTAGTGGAATACATTACACACGTGTGTCTGGTTAACATTTTTGTAAAGACTCCTATATAGGTGGTTTAAAATCCCGGGAACGATATAGTATCCTTGAGCAACGAGACATTATATCTGGACGATAGGTGTGATATATATGCACACCTGGATATTTTACCTGGTCGCTTTCAGGTGAATGTATAAAGGTTTTCAACGCCAGTCCGTAAAGATAACTACTACACGGGACGGGGTATCGGATGTATATGTCATAAGGGACGTCCCCTTTCTAGAAACAACATGGCGCAAGGAAACAGTTCGTCTAAACAAATTGTGGTGACAAATCGGCGAAAGAATCCCTCTCAACAGGCCGAATTAGAGGCAATAACATCACCGCGACAAACACTTGGTAAGAAACCACACCCCTCTCGATTCGAAGGAGGCGTGCAGATTTCGTTGGAAACGTCGGAAACGCTGATATCTGCTAAGAAATCTAGCAAGAAAAAATCCAAAAATTCTAAGAAAGGTGAAAATTCCAAAGCAAAGGATAGAGAGACATTAAAGAATGTGAAAGATTCCAGTGCAAATGAAAATGTTATTCCGAAGGATAAATTTAGTAGTCCGGTTAAACTTATTCCTAGACCTGGATCCGAGGATAGCGTTAGTTCGTCGATGAGACAGGAAAGGGAACGATTGTCTTCCCGGAAAGAAAGTTCGTTCTCCACCTACATTGAGATTACCCATAATGCATCTCAGGACCTTATAGTGGTAGAAAACGCCGATTCGGATTGGTCTGACTCTGTTGAGCTTATTCCGGAAGTTGAAAATGTGGAACCCCTAAAAACTGCAAAACCGGAAGTTGATAAATTAACTGGAGAAAATGAAGCAAAACCAAGGACGAAAAAAAGGCGCGATGAAAAGGGACGACTAAGGTCAAACTCTGCCAATGACAAGGACGAGCTTGAGGATCGAGCGAAACACGTGATTTTGATAGATTTGGAGACGATTACACAGGAAGTGCATGCTGAACCGATTTATGTCCCTTACGACATATGGGAGGTTTGTCAAACTTCTAAACTATGCATGTGTTAATAGCACTTAACAGGTTAACCCATATAATAGGGGGGTTTACCGTAAACTGTGAACTCGGTCTTATGCAGTGGCAGGTGTCAATCTCTACCTAGAGTTGCCGTTCCTGACACTCACTGTGTTAGCGAGTGTCAGGAACGACAACTCTGGGTAAAGATTGTGGCAAGTGCAGTTGCCCGGTCATTTTTTTAAAACACCTATTATTTTATGAGAGGCATAAAATGTTTCCACTATTCCTCCCTTCCTGTCCTATCCTTGCTCAAGATATATAATTTATTTTGATCGAACTTTATACAAATGTCAAGTGTGAGAGTAGTTCAAATGAGTTCGTATTTCAGGGGTTCAAGGTCAAGGACACATTAACTATTCATATATATATTTTTCAACCAATTCAGTGACTGGATTCTAGCAACTTCATTTCTTAAGAGAGTTTGATCAAAACTTAAGCTAAGGTAAAGTAGTATACCTCCAATGAGTGTGTAATTTGTTTAAGTAACCCCAGTGCTAGCTATTATATGCAAACATTATTTATTTATTTATTAATTAATTAACTTCATTATTAGCATTTTTTTCAGAATTTTCATTAATTCACAGGACTTTACAAAAATCGTACGTTTATCTCTTCCTTAGCCCAAACGACGCACGCGCAAGAAGGGCAAGCAGACGATGGTGCGCGTGGGGGGAGGCTTCATGGACTTGCCATACTATCTCCACTACCACGTGCCAATAAAGGTCTACCAGCTTAAACCGTACGCCCAGCTCTTCAACAAACATATGCTCATGATCAAGTCTAAACGGCCGGAATCGGCCACAGACCACAAACAATATGACCGGCCGAGCTGGACAACCATGAACAAAGGTTTCAAAGCCTTTGCACGTATATGAAACATCTGAGGGACCACGAACAGATTCCTAAAATTGACGATTGCTACCGAACATTTACGAATCTAAATCGGAAATAGACGATTGAGATTCAACATTTCCAAACAAAGATGGTGGCAGAAAGTCCCGTACATGGAAGATATATTCAAAGTGTTACTTCATACAGAAAATATAGAGATGTGTTAAATAATTGATTTAAGATGGGAGAAAATCAATATCTGTGAAAGAAATTGCCTCTAATGTACTGTGATACCTATAAGAAATGTGTCATACATGATATTTGTCTATATATTTGTTCTGTGGTAACATAGGCTTTGTTTAAGGAGATGAGATTGGAAACCACAGGGGCCAAACACATCGTTGTATTGGTCTTAAAAGCAGCATCATCCATATTCTCAAATAACGTTTTTCATTGATAGCATGTGTCTAGCCCCTGTGATATCAGTACTGCCGAGGTTGTTACCGTAATTCCTCGGTATGATATATTACGTATGCTATTGCGTGTTAATTTGTGTGTTAGTGTACGGAAACCGTATAGCTCAACGGCCCGATATGTATTACTTCAAAAATCAAAAAAGAAATCTATCGGACTTTTTAAAGCTACGATTTCTGCAGCTAGTGTGTTGTGCGAACGCGACTGGACATACTGTCATATTTTTTTTAATTAATAGCCTTTATTTACCATGATTCATATTGACATTGGATTTCAGTATCAATATATGTAACACCTTATAAATATGTCTTTAATTAATTGATTAATCAGTTAAAAATCAACATTATATTTTTAAATATTTTATGTATTTTTTGGTGTAGAACTCTTTTGTGGAGATTTATGTCATTGTCACGTAGCATATTCCCTTAATAGTCGCCGTTATAGAACTCGACCTCCGGACTTGTTCGGCACACTGCTATCCGAGTCGCTAGTTCACCAACCTTACACATTTATTAAAGATACTATTTTTCAAGCGTCCCGTAGTACAGACTTGTTTGTGAGAGTAAGGTTAAGACTAAGAAATTGAGCGTCTGTGAAACAGAGATATACTGTAAATGTAGATATTTTAGCGGTATTCTCATTTTAGCTCTTTTCGCACTTGAATTATTGCTCCAAATCATGAATGCGCCAAATAAAGTTTTTGCATGATGTTCTCGATAAAATATTTTTGGGATGCGCCAATACATCAACGCGCTAATCTATTAAAAATCTATAATGCGCTAAAATCAGAGAACGCTAAAATAACTGATTATGTTGTTTTGGGGTATTTTTACGAAGACGAACCGAAGATTACAAGTAGCCTTACAAGTATTTTACCGGAAATAACAAGCGGCCCACCAACACGGTAAAAACAGTTTTCATTTGTATTGTATGTCATGCTAAAAATTTATTAAATATAACATGTATGCTATATTATATAGTGTAAATTTTATAAATCATACATATATAAAGTTTTGTCATCACAATTATGATATTAAAAGTTTCATCCAGTGTATGTGTCATACATTAAGTTGTTATTACAGATATCTATGTATCATGACAGGGGCTACACATATCCTACTTATTCAATTAAACGTTATTTATTTTAAAATAATTATGAAATATTTTTTATCAAATGGAGGACAACACCAAACTCGTCTTTTCAGAAAAGAAAATCCACGAGAACGATGTAAAAAACCTATAATACAAAGTCATTATAACATAGCATATCTTAAATATGATTTTTTCGTTATATTCACGGCCTTGTTCGTCCGGTACCATCCTTCACACACTAACTCCGTGTTTACAGTGATGGTCGTGGGCAAAGGGGGAATAACTCTTTGCCTGGACCATGCAGATAGTTCTTTAAATTGCATTGGTGACTCTTAGTATATCATCCGAGGTATCACACAGCTTGATTACAAGACATGTTCCGCGTGGACCCTATTCACCAAATGTACAGTGTAACATGCCGTTACATATATGGGTGAATTGTGACGCACACTAAAACATTGCTACAGTGACCTACAGTTTCACATCACAGTGGAAATAAATGAAATGAATGAGGGATGTAGATTTTTTTATACACCACTGAAACTAGGTATCGATGACTGATATAAACATCAAATACGATTCGACTTTCGACATTTTACACACTTTTAACCAAAATAAATAGGTCATTTTATATCACTCGGTTATCGTCACATCTCTTTTATCAATAGCTTACATTATGGATCGAAATATGCCTCAAAGGGAAAAGTATTAATGAGAGGGCCGCAGTGGCCAAGTGGTTAAGGCATCTGACCGTCTACGACTACTAGTCCTCCGCCATTTGGTCACAGGTTTGACGTGAATCGCCGATAAAGACGCAGGTCGGTGGTTGCTGTAACTGGACATAAGCAAGTCTAGAAATGTATACATTGTACCTGTGTTAAATGATTTACATGTTATAATCATATATGTATACATTGTAGATGAGATGGAGGCGATTTAAATATCGTATATCTGTATTGTAGATCGATAGGTGTGATGGGGAGATAACCCCCTACGATACAAGTACACATGCGAAGCTTTACTGTACGAGCAAAATTTAAATACTGTGATATTCTAACCGGAACGAAACCGATATTAGTCAATATACGTAAAACGTGTTATGTGTGGAGCCTTGTCAGCTTCATATGTCGTAAACTTTAGTTGAAAAATCAACCGGACAGGTATTTTTGATACTTAACGTCTCGTAAATTCAGGTAAAAATATACAATGCACAGATAGTTTTAATCTCCTTCACATCATATAGTCATCGGTCACCGTACATATTGAGTTTACATTCTGAAATTTGACATTTTAAAATAACGTTAAAATGAATTTTTGTTTATGATGTTTTCCAACAAAGCTAATTCGGTAAGATATGACAGATTAACATACAGGATTCCAAAAAATTAAATGCAATGCCTTGCATGCATATGGTTTTGAAGATTTATCTTTAACCTTTAATGAGAACACGGGGCTATTAAGTATATGAATACTGTCAAAAATCTTCACCAACATTACTGCTATGCAAGAACTTTTCTTTTGGCGGTAGCAAATACAGTAATTATTAACCTTATTTACTAATAGAAATTTCGAGGATGGGTCCTTTTAGATTAACTGATACCATATCTATGAATTGTTCAACTCGGAGTTTGTTTTTAAGTCGACTTGTGACCAGTAATACTTATACATAGAAGATGAAGCAACAAAAAGAAAACGTTTTGTCAGTGTAAACCATCTCTCGATGGTCAATGTATTTTGTAATCGTAAACACCTGTAAATTGGGTTCCCATTTCGATGTTATGCAGGTAAAGCGTAGAATGGCAGTGTAAAAGTCCTTAGTTCTTCCCCTGCATTCGGGGTTTCTTTAATAAATCTATTAAACCATCGTTATATGTGATTGTATGGAATATTTAAATTGACTTTTCTTAAAAGTGGAAAGAGCAATAATATATATCAACTTGCTGGTACTTTTTACCGTAAATACGAAACTTTTTTTCATATTAGCGATACTTCTTTTAAAATTTAAACTTCAATATAGAACTAATCTTTGGTATCAAATCAGTCATGGGATTTAATGTAAAATCGCAATACGGCCTGAGAAAGACTGAGATCCCGATTACGTACCGCTGATAGCATGTATTGTCTGTGGAAAATGAATCCACTGAAGCGACAAACCAGGGTCCCACGTTCAACGGCCCGGGGCCGATAACAATGGAGCTGTGACCAGGACAAATCGCACGAGGCGAAGCGACGTCATAGGGCACAATGGAGGTCTCCAATATCTTGAAACAATGACGGTGAATTCGATCTCCGGATATCTCCATACAGGTGACGATAGACTCCAATTTGGCAGGGAAATGTCGTCTGTCACATATCTCAAGGTATTTCTTACATAGAAAGGCTTGACTTAAAACAGATCGGAAAATGGCATCCTAACACACAGCATAGATTCTTTCTGTGTGGTACTATCAAAATCGCAATTAAGAATTGCTTAGTGTTAAAAGAATTCCGGTTTGCCTTTTTTTCGACTTACATTAGAAGATTCGAGTTTGTGGATTTGGGTTGTGATTAAGACCTGACTTGTGTAGATGAATGATTGATGAAGGAATTAAGATAGCACATCTTGATATAATAACAGGACGACAGGATGGACACTCGTCTGACATCCAAGTCATTTTGTTGATTCGCTGAGTGCTGGAGTACTCGTGTGTTTCATATTTACAAATCGGACCGTAACAACTTAAAGTGTGAACGAATTAATCAATCGAAAATGGAGCTGTATACCATAGTGTTCAAGTTGATCTATTACATAATATATAAGGACGTGTCTAGGATATCAGAATCCCGTCGTCTAAACTGGACAACCTGACAATTTACCATCGGAATTCATCCAGAAATATTGACGCTTTAATCCCTCGTGTTTTGAACGAGGACGGTAGTTCCCGAGATTGAGACGAAGCGACTCTTTAGTGCCGTTATACATATTAAGTGGTAGATCGCGTATCTTCTGTAAATCGCGGCACTGATGACCGTGAACTATGACGGTATAATCCGTGAGAATAATCAGATGGAATATTATACATATGTATACATTTATATTGATTTTTGGTTAACGGTCGCGTATATTTTTATCCAGGTATACGTTTAAACTGGAATAATGTATCAGTGTGAAAATTCATAAGGCAGAAATGTTCCAAAGATCTCTGCCTGTTCCACGTATCTCGAAAATTTCAGTGTGAAACAAATATTTAATGTGAAAGAAATCCTGACGATTAATCCGAAATGGCGAGTGAGTTTTTTGCAAGGAAGTTAAACCTGGAGCTGGCCTTGAACCCGCTGTTCCATGGTCCGCACGAGGAGCTTATGGAGGAAACACCCCCGGAAAAGGAGGTCAAGGCCCCGAAAAGAAGAGAACATACACATAGTGCTTCGCGAATTCATGGCGGCCATAACACCGGAAGTCAATCAAAATTCACCACCGGAAGTCATATAAACAGTTTTGAGTTTAAAAATCGCAATCCGAAAGGTGTATATGACTTTCTTAAAGTTAAAATGGACCGTGAGATTGCTAGAACTAAAACGACTAAAATTCGAAAATTCTCTGGCAAAATAAAAAAGGTGGATGAGACAGAATCCGGAAATAGTGATAAAACAGAAAGGGTAGAAGTAATTGTCGAAGTGGAAGCGGATACGAAAAATACGGAAAGAACTAGTGATACATCGGAACCTAACAGCTATCAACAGACAGTAAAATGTGTGGTTCCAAAAACCGGAAGTGAAAAGACAGGCATGGTACCGGAAATACTACATTATTCGGACGATTTTTCAGAGGGTCCTTTGGAGGTGTATGAGCCGGTATTCGTGAGGTTTCCGGTGTGGAAGGTATAAACATGTGTTTTGAAAATGTTTCGTCTTAAAAATTCATGAATCACAGAATGTTGAATTATTAATATGAAATACTGAGTACAATCTGGCGTTTGGCTTACAGCACTCGTTTTATGGAACGGTCATTTTCACATTCTGCTAGTAAAGACTGACCGTTTATTAGGTACAGAATGTACATCGTCATATGTATGCCTAAAATGTCACGCTAAAGTTTTTAACAAATCATTTTATTTATTTTATATTGCAGCCAGCCAAACTCAACCACAGCTAAAGGAAATGAGAAACCTACTCTCGCAGTGTCCAGTACTGGGCGACATGTTGGATCATAGCTAAAGGAATTTACGGAGAGCGTTCGGGCAGTTTCAAGACATTAAGCATGATCTCGGAGAAAAATAATAATCTATGAAAATTAAGTAAATACAGTCTAGATTATTTCCTTCTTGATTAGAAGCCACAATATTGAAAGATGATTGATGTTTCCCATTAGCGCGAATGTTTCTCATTATAATGTATGTTTCCTATAAGAGCGTATGTTTCCCATTAGAGTTCGTATTTCCCATTTGAGCGCATGTTTTCTGTTTGTGTGTGTTTCCCGTTAGAGTGATGTTTCCCATAAACGCGATTGGTTCCCATTAAAGTGTACGTTTCCTATTAGACTGTACATTTCCCGTTAGTTATGTTTCCCATTTGAGTGTATGTTTCTTGTTAATTCATGTTTCCCGTTAGTGTAGGGTTCCTATTAGAATGAATGTTTTCCCGTCTTTATGTTTCCCATTAGGGTGTATGTTTCCCACTAGGGTGTATGTTTCCCATTAGGGTGTATGTTTCCCATTAGGTTTATGTTTCCCATTAGGGTGTATGTTTCCCATTAGGTTGTATGTTTTTTATTAGTTATTGATACTTATATTTATTNTTTTCCTCTTAGCGTATGTTTCCTATTAGAGTGAATGTTTCCCGTTAGTTATGTTTCCCATTAGAGTGTATTTTTCTTATTAGTTAATGTTTCCCGAAAGTTTAAGTTTTCGATTAGAATGAATGTGTCCCGTATAGGTGCATATTTTTTTCTAGCACAGTACATATAAGTTTGTTTCCCATTGGAATGTATGTTTCAATGTGCCGTTTAAAGCGGTGTTTATTTATCCATGGGATTGATTTAAAAACTGATTCGTTTACGTTGATGAATGCTATATTAGATATTGCTAGACTGATCCAGCTGTCATTGCCGGGGAATGTTTTTGTTTTGTTTTGCTCCAGTGTTACGTTGAGACTGTGTTTCATTGATACCTATATTTTGGTTATAATTTCCATTGTGACGGTCGACTGTCTCATTTTGTACGATCGTGGTGCTTTGTTAGGTCTTTGTTAATATATATGAGAGGAGACAGTACGGTGACGATCAACCATACTGTGGCCCGAATCGAATGAGTTTTGTACAATGTTAATTAAAAACGGAATATAACGAAGCAGTGATTAATAATATGAGCGGACGTCTGTTTCAAAATTTTGCGCAGAATTATCCTTGGATACCCATTTTTATGAAAAAAAGGTCGATATACCTATTTATTTATGAATTTTTGTTAAATACTGTCCTCATGAATCATTTAACGATAAATCTAGCATTTTTCATACATGGCCATTCAGATCACTATACATGGTGTGCCGTCGTCTTTTGATCTTAGTACGATTACCGAGTCAGATTGATGGATAACTGTTCTGGTATACGTGTATACATATCTGGAGATGATGCGGTCACAGTGATTAAAAATATTTCAAAAGAGAGGGACAATGATTAAACATTCACGTGTCTATACCATAGTTTACTGTTTACTTATTATGACCATTTGATTGTATCCTTAACATAATTCTATATCACTGAAATTTACATATTAAATAAAGTGATATCACCAATTTGAACATTGCGATATCACTAATTTGAACGAGCAAAATATAACGAATGTTTGTAAACATTTGTAAGAATAAAAACATTTTGTAAATACATCTTTCACATAAACCAATATAACATTTTTTTATAAGATACTTGTTTCTCAGCAAAACATTTTACGTTTCGTTTGATTTTCAAGATTATTGAATTTATGTTGGTCGTGAACCAGCATTTTCCCAATAAATGCTCATAGTCAATCGGGAACCGTCGGTACTTTCCGTAAACGCAAAAATACTCATTAACGGAAAGTGCCGATAGTTCCCGATTGTGTTCATAGTTTGAAACATCTCACACTACTTTCGGTTATCTCAGGGCAATCTGATTATCTGTTAGTTCTTTGACAAATCGATAAGATGTTTGAGAATATCGTCCAATCCAGATAACAAATGTGTTATGCTATTTTGGTTTATGTATTTATAGAATGCTTTTATTTTTTCAAATGATTACAAATACTCGTTATATTTTATTGAATTCGAACGTCTATTTTATAGATGATGCGTGCTGATCTTATGGCCTCGACACAGATTTCGTTACAAGTACCCAGTGGGTCCTTATTTAGACATAAATTAAGTCAGATAAAAGCAACATTATTATTGTTTGGTGTTTTTTTCAAGACGATGCAAAATGTATAGTACCTTTAAAAAATGGGGAGGGGGATGTCGTTATTTTGATGTACTGACGAATTTAATGGAATAATTGCGCTATGGAAAATACATCATAATAGCACTACTTAGGACTAATTATCAGGTATGCCATTATAAATGCCCCTTCCTATGAAACTTTCAAAAATAGTCTTAAGCACCCTGAATGCTTATAAGGGCTTCCCCGTTACAACGAAGTTCTTGATTGAATATCGAATGCAATTTTGACCAGACTTACACATAAATGTAGATCGCTAAATCCAGATTGCTTTTGCTGTGACTTAAGTGGTTCACCCTCATGTTGGTGCAGTCATCCCCAGCAAAAACAAAACAAAACAAAACTATGTTCTTTCATGCAACAAACATAATAAGATCAGAAATGATCAGATGAACAAATTCACCATTATCAACCAATCTCTCTTAAACTGCTCTTATCGGATGAGTGTAACTATACGGTATGAAGAAAACGCTTTTATTTTCACTTCCGTCCAATGGTTCGTTTCATATTCTCGACTTTTCTCCAAGTTACATATCTCTTGAAATGTACGTTGTTCAGAGAATCTGAAGTTATGGACTAGACAATGGATTTGACCTTTTGCCTGCAGACCGAATCCTGAAGCTTGACGCAACGCTTTGCCATCCCACATCTTTCACTTAAATTGCAATAAGTCATGTTAAGGCGTTTTGACCTTTGATCTAAATGTGATCTTGACCTTTGGTGTGCAGGCGCAACAGTGGTGAGCATACGGACAAAATATTGGTACGCGACACATAGTCTTGCAATCCTTCACATATCCCTTAAATGTCATTCAGCTATCTCCAGCGAGTCTAGTCTCGTTCAACCAGACTCTTTTTGTCTGCACAAGCTATGCCCAACAGAGTATTACTAGTGAACAAGCGTCTGGTTGATCGAGACTACAGCGAGTCAGAAGTTGTGGCCAAAACATGTCGGACGGATGGACAAAGTGGCGACTTTATGTATCCCGATTTTTTTCTAGGAGCATAACAACAACATGGGGACCACAAGTTCCGGACGGTTATAGAAGCTTTTTGTTCTCATTTCTGAGGGCAATAAATGTAGTTCACTGACGTAACGCACTCGCGCTTTTTGGAAAGATACTAGGCAATCAATTCCAAGTCAAAAATATATCGAATAATATGGAATTCCTCTTCGTTAGAGATAAAAAAAAACAAAAAAAAAAACATAGCAATGGGACATTCCACCTGGTCTTTTTGCGAGGGAACGCAATAGTATCGTTACTGCAGAGCCAGGATTTTGTAAACATTAAAAAAAACGAAATGATTATAATATAGTATAAATAAACGCTGCACAAAACTGGAACTCTTCATTGGAGATAATTCACAGATCGCTGGAACACTCCACCTTAACGTAACAGTTAATGTAGTCATTCCAATACTAGCGTGGTTTATAAATGTCACATCCTGAGACACGGTCTGGTTTCTCGTCGTTTATAATGGCATTCCACCCTTGTTGGAAATTGATTTTATATCGTTCCCGAACATTAAAACACTCGTAAATAATTGGTGTCCCCAGATCGATAATGGCGTTGTGTATTTAAACGACATGAAGGCGGATATTGTTCGTGTGTCTATGGCTGGTCTGCTCAATACACAGGTGCAAAAAAATAATACATTGGTGGCCTTTCTTTTTGTTTATCAAACCGTAAACCCGTTTCACTAAATTCTCCGTTGTAAGTAAGGTAGTGTGGCTAAATGTGAACACGCTTGTATACAATCAGAACATGGCCTGTTTGGCACAACGTTCGGGACTAAATGTGAAATTATTTTATTTTATTACCCATTTTACAAACTGATTGTATATAGCTTATGACTGTATAGCTTTCCAAGTCATTGTAATATTTGTTTTTTTACGCCAATTGTATATGATGGAGGCCGTATCGAGTATCGATATATAGGCGTGCTTTTAAAAAATCTAAAGATTCAATATTTTATTTATGTTTATGCTTATTAGTTATTTTATGAATGGGGCTTTGTATAATAATCTGAATGTTGGCATTCCAACGTGTTAATAAACAGTGTTTATTTGTATGTATACCTTCCCATGTACGCCGCCTTACCTGTTGTATAGATATCTCATTGTGACGTGTTATCATAAGGACAGGTAAGACACCTGGATACATTCCCCCGTGGCGTTCATCGCTATCGGATCTAGAACAATTTTATTATGAACCCTCGCTGTAGTTAGCTTTCAAGTATTCAGGACTTTAAACGACATTTTTGTACCTTAGTATATAAACGCGGCCAGTTACTCACGTACCTGGATCAATCAACGCCGAGATACGTTTGTGTTTTATATCCCGTTCGATAGGATTGAGAAAAGTGTGATTGACTAGGCCACTTGGTGTTGGTCAGTGTGGTCAACACGTATGTGTATTCCATGTGCCATAATCGCCTTGTATTCAGCCAGGCTGTCCTAAACCACAATCGCCATCACTGGGGCGCTCTACTTTCATTTCGTGAACAACAATGGCCACCATCGAGTGCTGGCAACCATATACGCCTCTGGACCAATTACTTTCCTCCACCCTAGTGCTGACGGACGGAGAGGGGGATGTCGAGCACGTGAAGAAGGAACTCCCAAGGTCAACCCGACGGGCCATCAAGTTCATACGGAACCAAAAACTCCGACCGAGACCCGGTTTCCAACGACGGGAGACTTGGATGGAAAACCAGCTTCGGTTATCAGGAGACGCTGTTTACCTCGACCTGGTCAAGACAAACAATCACTCGACTTTACGGCGTGAATCGTCCCAGTCAAAAAACTCCTCGACAGAAAACAAAAGACGATGGATTCATTTAGATTTATTAATGGATCCAAGTATTAAGGAATCTTCCAAACGCCTCGTCAGGACCCGTCCATCACAGAATGTCGTATACAGAAGGGAAAATGTGGATAGAGCTGTATATTCATTAAAAGAACCTTTTGAGCCTATCCCGGTATACGAACAGCAGATACAGAGGATGGAAAAGCGTTCAAGTAGAAGCCCTAGACATACCAACAGGATTAAGCGTCTCGGTGATTCTGACAGGAGTAAGAGTTTGGAAGACATCGATAGAAGTGAAACTCCGCGTGATGGTTCAAAAGGAAACAACACAGGGGTCGTCTCAAAACCAAAAAACTACACCGAGATTCTTCATTACGTCGACGACGCAAAATCCATGGGTGCAATTGATTCGTTCGAACCTATCTACGTCATCAACAGGAAATCAAAGGTATGTAGGATGAATATTAGCGCCATGGAACTAAAATAGTTTTTCCATCATTTCTAATTCAAATTATTTTCATTTTTAAGTAGTATACAATAGTGTCAGCTAAGTTTATGCAATATCATTTGAAGATTGGGGCATTATATATTTCATTTCCACAATAACACCGAATTTCAAATATGTGTATAACTCCTGTTTTTTTTTAAATGTATTGAATTTTCTTATCTGATTTTCCGATGTATTTTGAACGGTTTTTAAAATGCAGTTATTTTCAGTCTCCTTTTATCCTTTTATAACTGCAGTGTAGTTTATTTATCATGCATCTTATAGCTTTGGTATGTTTTGATAGATAAGTCAAAGTGCACGTGCATGCAGGGTTTTGTTTGGTTTGATGCTGTTTTCGATTTGATATGATTAAATAGATGAGATTTGTGACGTTGTCTTGGCGGCCATTTTTATTTTTTATTAGGAGGTCAGAGAATGCTCCTCTGATATAGAATCGTTAGGACTCGATTCTGACCAAAGTGACGTCACCAGTCAGGGTTACTGAAGACGGTAAAATTCACCAGATCTTAGTTTTAGATTATATTCATCTATTTATTTTTATATCATTATATAGTTAGCAAGTCTCGATATGTCGAAGTCATTTGAACTAAACAATTTTTAAACTTCGGGATAGGTTCGGTGTAGTACTACACCAAAAATGCACTAAAATTAATATAAAACAAACAGGAACACATGTGCCAGGTTCCTGTATATCAAAACATAAATTTGTATTAATAGGAAAACTCGAACTAATCGACTTCGAAATAGCGAGGTTTTGCTATTAACAATACCGTACTAACTTTACCAAACATATTATACAGTCGTACAAGACACAGTTTATGGAAGGTACCGTCGAGAGAATAACTAGAACATAATGAATTTACCACCATAAATCGTGTCGTCGGCTTGTGGTATAGCTAGGCCAGACAAAACAATTGTTATTTCCGCTTTCGACCTTCAGCCTTCAAAAACCATGATAAACTGACTATTGTTTTTATTTGGCAAACTATTTCAACAAATATCGCATATCGGGACAGCTTTTCTGACTTAAAAGGTGCTTGTTTGGAATCAATTGGGTGTTGTTTAGTTAAAGGCGTTAAACCTAGGGTAGGCTGAAAAAGTGGACACATAAACATTTCTGGCAAAATGTAGAAAATTATTAATACATTTTCTATCATTCGTAATTATACAGTGTAGCCATCCCGCTAGTAACAAAAGGTATGTTGTGGGTCAGGGTTTTGTTTGCGTTTGCATGAACCATGTATAGAGCTCTTTCTTATCCAGCTTCGTCTTGCTTTCGCTGTTTGCTTGTTCCTTTGTCTGCTGTGATTGAGCTCTAAATAAAGGGTTTACATGTCTGTTTTTTCGCTGTACACCTTGACGAGTTCTTTGATCTTGTATGTTGCATTGTTTACGTTAATTGCATGAGTTGATAATTAGTACGCAACCGCTTTTAACTCATTCACCCCTGATATTTCATATTGAACTATTCCAACCTTTGAATTGGAAGAGTTCAAATGTGTCTTCAGGGTTGAAAGAGTTAATGAGTTTTTTTTACACAGACAATGCATATCACATATAAACAGAACTCCATTGGTATGTATTATCATCATAAAGAAACATACCGACTCCAAGACAGCTATTGTATTTGTTGATTTCTTCTCTTCTTCCATTTTAAACGTCGCGCTACATGTTGTCCATTATGACGTCACACTCAGGTAAAAACCGGCCTGGCCACAGTGTCCCGATAATTTGTTACATTTGGTATTTTTGTACCTTTCCTTGTGTGTAGAGAGTAATATTAGACGTTTTAAGGGTTTGAATCAAATCGTCGGGTCCCTGTGGTTCTGATCAATAATGAAGTTTATCGAAGTGTAATTATAAATTGAAAATGTTGGTTACGTGTTGTTTTATAAAAATGTAGTCAATAAGAATGTGGCTTCTGATAATAGTTCTGCTTTAGTAGCATGCTAGTCATCTATGATATGTCGCACACTATAACAGATTTGCGTTAATACGCAACTACGTGTTCGATATTCTTTTAATTGCATGATGCTTGGGTCGGCAAAATAGCATCTAATTGCATAACATGACATCGGTGTTATATTGATAACATATTAGGATAGTCAAGAACAACTCTCCAAGCTTCCGGTTTCTTATCGGGTACTTCAACCTGCATTGTTTATTGATAGGTAAATATTTACATCACCGTTGGTTACAACAGGGTATCGTGCAGATGAAACCGAGTACAACACTTCAGATATCATATACAACATATTCGGTTTTGGCTATGACTAATAGCACGGTGACGCAGTGCATTTATAGTTTTTAATAGTTAAAGTCTCCGTGCATTTAAAATGTCAGGGACAGATTTTATCGTAAAATACTTGAACACTTACAGGTATCTTATTTTTTAATTTGAAAAGTTGGGTATATGCATATGATTTAACTTGTTAGGCAAATTTGGTTATTTTTTGTTAAAAATGGTTTAAAATTAAGGAAATATCTTTGTTGATACAAGTGCTATCATATAATATAAGTGATCACATTAAGTAGAATTCGGCTATAAAATACTTACATGTGATATGTTTACCTGCGAGTTTGTCAAATCACATTTTGTCAATCCGTAATTATGTTAAAAAAAACACCTTTCTATAAACTTAATTTATTTTATAACAATTATGATACAAGTTACTCATTTGGAAGGAAACAAGGAGGGGGGGGGNATATTTATTGAGCGGTCAGACCGTTCGAATCTGGTCTACTACAGTATATACATGTATCGTATTTCATATAAAACAATCGCCACAGTATATTTAACTAACTAGGTATTAGATTACAGAGGTTTGGTAGATGTGACGTACACACGTGTGTTGTTGTTGTACTGTGGACACGTGTGTTATTGGAAATGTCCATTGTAACTGGGGGTCCAGTTACGTTTAAATTATCGTGACCTTCTCGGCGAGGCTCGGTGAGCAATAACGTTCCTAACAAATCTTTTAACTATCAAACTCAATAGCTTAAATGTATAGTAGATAATTATTGTCTGGGTCGAGTACATGTTTGTAACAAGTCGGTCCTTCAAAATCCTGTCCCGTATTATGTACCCAGCCTTGGAATCGTAAGTGGCCTAATTTGGCAAATTACGTATTCTATAGATGATCGCGTGAATTTTGATCTGAAATTGACATCTATTACGATATATAACATTCTTACAAACACGGGGTCTTCCACTATGGATTATTCAAATGTGTTGACGGTTTCTAAGTACGCGATTACCAACGTTGGATTATTTCACACCCTTTCCGAAAGTGATAGCCGCAAGCACGTTAACACGAGCTACTCTGACATTTTCACGTTAGTATCCAGTATATACTGTCAAAGTGGACGAATTCAAGGCCGTTGACGCTCTCAGGATGAAGTTGTGTGAAGAACTAAAACAATGGAAACTTTTCCTACCAAATCAACCTCTTATGTTACCTTTTGCACCGAGCATGCCTAGACGGAAATCCCGATCTCGGCCTCGCCGGAAACGGAAACCACCAGACCCACCGGAGAAAGTTACCATCACAGTGAATGACACAGGTGGACGAACAGTTGCCGTGGAGCGCGTAGTCCCCAAACGAGAAAAACAAGTCTTGCGGAGGCTGAGCAGAGAGGAAGCAGGCGAAAATGAGGCTGCAAATAGTCGATCTCAAAATATATCAACACAAACTACTCTACAGGACCTTGAATTTCTCATCACGGACCCCCGAATTCAGGAGACCAGGGGGCCGAGGAGGGCGTGGCTGCCCGAGGAGGTGGTCTACACGCGCCAGACCACTGCCCACCGGACTTACCACACGGGCGACACCACCTTGAACGTGGAACATAGGTCCACAGATAATATTGTTGTCCAAATCGACAAACACGGCTCCGCCCGAGTGGACAATGAAAAGGGACAAGAGGACAAGGAGAACGGACGCAGGGAAAACGAACATGGACAAAGGGTAGAAGGGGGAGATACGAGGGACAAAGAAGAAACAAACAGAAAGTTTACAAATAATGGCAAACGAATTACATTTTCAGACGAAACTGATAAGACAATGGCACAGACCGACAAGGAAAAAACGGACGGAACGACAAGTGTTCGTGCCCCAAGCAAGGTAAGGAGCAAATTACAACAAGTCGAATCTCATACAGCTAGTATTCGCTACACCTACTCGGAGATTAATTGTGGATTAAATTTCAAAGTATAAAATACCAATCAAGTCGGTTGACGAACCAGATCTGTAAATAATGAATCGGAATTATATTTGATATGTTCTAAATTGAGGCTACACACGGCGACCCCGTGTATATTGTTTACATGGTATTCGATATATTCGTGAGATATGGCTACACAGGGGACGATGTGTCCGATTGAATTACAATGTTATGTTTTGATCGGGTGAATTCTTTTACAATAATTTATTTTATTTAGTAAAATGTTTTGTAACTATATTAAGACAATGGCTTTCTGGTTGCCTTCGTAACTCTTGGTTATAGTTTCTGGCGAGACTTACTGAACGGCTTTGCCTCATCTCCCGAGAAAATATAAATAATTCCAGATCAAAAATACAAGTCTCTGCTGTATTTCATTATGTAAAACATTTTACTTTTTACCTTGGTTACATGTTACTGTGTTACCTATGACCTTTTTAATAGTTGAAGTCTCCATGCATTTGAAATGTCAGGGAAAGATTTTATCGTAAAATACTTAAACACTTACAGGTATCTTTTTTTAAATTTGAAAAGTTGGGTATATGTATATGATTTAACTTGTAACTATTATTACAGGTGGCTAAAGCTTGCGGTCATAAGCTACCAATGGTTCGTGTTGGAGGGGGGTGGATGGAAGTGCCAGATTATCTCCGTTCTCACGTACCGATGCACGTGCATGTCGAGAATACAAAAGACGGACAAGAAGGGAACTTGATAATCAGGTCACAGCGACCTAGATCACAAATGTTCTCGAAAAAGGGAGAAAGTCCGAGCTGGACGGCAACACTGAGCAGGGGTACCAAAGGGAGCGCTTCAACGACAATGAGACAAAGACTTGTGTAGAAAGAGAAACTTTAGAGGAAAGGTGACGGGAATAGGTCAATTTGGCAAATGTCCGAGAAATGTAGGTCACTTTGACCTCTGTGTGAGAAGAATAGGCTGCAATGACCTTTTATGTGAGGGATGTAGATTAACTTGACCCCTGCTGAATCAGATTTTGGGTAATTATTTTGAATATGTTGGTGCGAGATTATGACTCAAATATCGATACTCGAATAGGCAAGCTCGACGTCATAACGGTGTCATTCGATGTTTTGGCAGAGTTATTCAGCATCACGTCATGGGGATAATCACTTTAGAATCTGAAAATTTAATGTACTGAAACCTTTATTTTCTGCTCATGATGCGTCTCATACTCTTGTGTTGCCATATCTCACCGCGAACATCGTTATAGGAGACTGTAGTGCCATCGGAAGAAACTATGAATACAGTACCATTATTCATTTTCTTTGTTGAATTACATATATATATACTAGTATATATATGGGGCAAAGAAGTAATTCCAACAGTGTGGACAAGTTTAGGTTGTCAAATTTTCGGAGCGATCCGCTCCTTTTTCAAGACACAGTGAAACAGAACAGTTACATGTACATATACATCATATTACAAGAAGATAGAATCGATATACTATAATTGAAAATATAGCTATTATAAAAAAACCAATAGTACCCTCGGCTAAAGACAGCCGAAGGCAGCAACTAAGCATCGCGGACAAGGAACGCTGATGTAGAGGACCTATTCTTGCGCAAGATGCACTATCATATAAAGTGAGTTTACTAGTATATATATATGTACTCAGAAGTTCAATTACGACATTACCTGCCGAAAGGTCACTGAGTACACCAAAGTGAAAATCCCACTCGCTTGTTACTGGTGCACTTGTGTCCTACTTTATTGGTTATAATGTTTTACATTTTAATAATATTTTATTTTTCATAACTTTTAATATTTGTATATTTGTGTGCCTTTTCTTTGTTGTCAATCATTAATAAATCTATCTATTTTACTAGTTTTGTTTCAAGGTTATTTTGTACACAATTGAAAACAGATTTTTTTGGTAAAAAAACAACAACAACATAATGCTGCGCTACTGGATATCTTTGAACCTGATAATATATATTGTTTTGATTGATATGTGTTTTCAGTTTAACATCAATAACAACTTTGACTTAGGTTGGCAAACATTGAGGTAAGGGAGATAATCCCTATGTATTAAGCGAAAAAAATCATATCCAATGAAAGATATTTTTTTAAATGATGTGAAAAATAATCAAACTACGATATACGAACGTGTTGTTTCCCCAAGGGTCAATATACATCTAAATTATCAATACCAGGTATTTGTTTTGAAACGGTCGACCAATCGGAAACTTTTAGAGAACGAAATGTCATAATTAAGATACAATCACGATTATTAGAAGGATATGCAATGGTTGGTCAAGTGGCGCATTGGATAGCGAGCTCGCCTGTCATCAAGGCGGCCGGGGTCAATTGCCCGACTACGCGGGTTTTCTCCGGATGTTCCGGTTTCCTCACACATTAAGACCCCAGGCGCTGTCATCCGGGTCAACAAGAGAGATGAATAAAAGTTGATAAAATTTGATTGACAATTGTTGTAAAAGAACTTTAAAATTTACAATGGGACATCGATCACTCGGAACCCTCGGAAATCAATCTTACCTATTGCTATAACTAACTTTTATGAAACCTTCCAAATAAAACATTTATATTTCATTATATGAAAATTGATTAATATGTTGTGTCCCACAGTTTGTTGGATAGACAGGTTAATCTTTCGGATCTGCCTTTTCTCTCAATGTATCACGGTAGACGAATAAATGATACCAATATGGAGTATCCCAAAATGTGTCGAATTAAACAGTGTCCAACGTAAGTTAATTTGATTGTTATGCAGTATTCCACAAAGTGTCGAACTACACAGGTTTTCCTGTGGATTTGATATATAAATCAAACTAATCTACTCTTGATATTAATTCACTCCATTAATTATCATTTACTGTAAATAATCAATGTATATCTAAAAGAACACCTGCTGATTCATGCAAATAAATCCCTATCCAGATAGTTCAATATGGACGTTTCAAAACAAAAACCTTTCTTCCACGTGTAATATGATTTATCAAGATAAAAAAAAAATAAAAAAATGTTTAATTAAAATATGAAAATATCAACGTATGGGAAAGTTAAATGCATGATATATCAGGTAATTTGTTTAAAGTATTGGTGATGCGTTCCTAAAAAAATCACATATCCGGGAGTTTATTTTAAGGTAATGTATCGTACCGTTGAACAGCAATGTCTTCATTTTTAAACTCGCTACAGTCCCATTCAGAAATAATATGTTAGACTCATTTCACGAGTTGTCTATGGTGTGAACTTTAATACCGTTATTACATATGTATATATATTTACCTGTATCAGGCGTACTTTTTATGTAACTTATAATTCGGTAACCTGTTTGAAAACCTCGTCAAATATCGCCTTCAGATATAAATGTATACACTTATATGAACCGTCATAGGTACAAACATTCAATATAATTGTATAAGTACACCGTATTGTTCACTTTAGAATAACATAACATGTATTCATCTGATACACAGGTAGCTTGACACTGGGGTCGTTCGTACGCCTACTCATATAAGAACAGTATTTAAATTTAGTTAGTCAAGTATACCTTAAACATTTTGTACGTGTCCCACAACGATCAAAGATATCTTTTTAATAGCAGCAATCTCTATAAAACGACCTTCTGTATCTAGAAACTACCTTAATAAAGTGAACACATGTCTGTAGTAGCCACCTCTATAAAGCGCCCCCTGCCAAAAAATATATCTTTATAAAGCGATCGTTTTTACCTTGAAATGCGCTCTACAAATCGCATGCGTGTACCAGAATGTAAAAATCATATGGATAGCAACAAAGTGTGTAGTTGTCACCTCTAGAAAACGACTACGTATCTAAGGTAGTCACCTCTATAAAGCGACCACATGTGTGTAGGAACACTCTCTATAAAGCGCCCTCTGCCAACCTTTATAAAGCGACCGTTTTATCTTCAAATATCCTCTATAGATTTTCTACATGTACCAGTATGCAAAATCCATATACATAGCAACATTTACGTATTAGCAACCTCTGTAAAACTACTACGTATCTGTGGAAGCAACCTCTGTAAAGCCACCTATATCTATTGTAGTCACCTCTACAAAGCTACGATATATCTGCCGTAGTAACCTCTTTAAAGCGACCACATGTGTGTAGAAATAATCTCTTTAATGCGACCATATATTTGCGACCACGTGTCTATAGACAAAATTTACAGTGTGTATTGCGGTTGCTATGCACATGTTCCTCGATTACTTTAACATATATATCGTAATTAGCACGATACATGTGTGTGACGGCTAATGTCAATAACGTTAACGCCACCCATGTATTAACCATCACCACAAAGGCGATCGGTCAATATTAATTTAAAAACTGAACAGAAGAAAATCGTCCGACCGATCAGCGAAAGTTTTCAGTCCAAGGTTTTAAACATGTGTATACTTGAAATCGAGCAGACCCGACATAACGGTAAGACACCTCTATACGTATGTAAATTATGTATTTATACAGGTACATGTAAGTGACACGCGGTGTGTGTCGTCGCTAAGCCGTCAGGGTTTGACAATCAATGACTGTCACTAGTAATAGAACCCGACAGGTGAATTGTGTCTGTAGGAACGTGGACTAAGGGACCCGGTATCACAGCCACTCATTCACTGGCAATGTCTGTATTCGACTACGGTCGTGTGTTGTGAAATGACAAACAAGATATGTAGGGATGTTTGTTACTGACAGCTGAAAAATATATATATTTATGAAAGGTCACGTTGCTCTAACGAAATAGACACCGGATATTAGAAATGTCTCACAGAGAACATCGGACATCCTCGTCAAGGCGATCCCGGAGACGTGAAAAGCGGAGCGTGTCGGATGATTCCGATGATGGCGGCCGGATTGTTGAAGTGAGGCGACGTCCGGCGTCGGCAAGCGACCTCCGACTTCCCGAATATCGTCATAACACCAGTGACGAGAAGGGACAGAAAAAGGCACACCGGAAGGAGAAAAAAATCACGCGGAACACCAGAGAGGAACGTACTCTCGAATATGTAACAAATAGTGGACATCACGAGCAGCGCCGACCCGTAACGAGGGCGGCGTATCAGAGTGACGGCGAGGAGATTAATGACAGTGATACCGGAAGTGATAGTACCGTCCGGCGCATGAAGGAACATATGCGCTACTACGCAACACAAAATACCCAGGCTGCGTCGGAAACAGGCGAGCGACGCATTGTGTACTATAATGCGCGTAACAATGGCCGTCCAATGTCGGACGTCGGCACACAGCTCGTGCAGCATGTCCGACAGGACAGTATGCGAGAAAACCGACGTGTCAGCAGACCTCGGTCGGCATTCAGTGAACAGATCTTACATACACGAGATGGCGACCGTCTTGTTGAGCTGGAGAAACGGGAGGAGGGCAACAAAGTATATTACAACTACCGCCTGAAGGAAGAGGCCAAGCCGCCTCCAGTCCCAGTCAGACGCATGCGTAACGTGGGGGTACAAATGACCACTAAATACGTTGTTGATCAACCACCTCCGGTCAAAACCAAGAGCGCCGGTACCCAGACTCCGGCACCACCGCCCAAACCTCGCCCAAGGACACCTCCAAGACTGATTAGAGTAGTTCGCCCAGAGACACCTCCTCTTAGAGTAGTTCGCCCAGAGACACCCCCTCCCGTGGAGGTTATGGAGCCCGTACCCGCAGTGGTAAGTAGACAAGCAATTATTTGCTATTTGTACAATTATGGTTTAATCATTTAGAGCAGATGGAAAGTTTAGCAAATTAAGTGTTCAATTACTTTAAAAACGAAAATCAACAGCTGATGGGAAATGGGGGGAACATAACTTATAATCGTTATAGTCGTAGCAATAGTGGTAAGAATGGCACAACAAGAAACACTGACCTCTACGATCCGTAATAACCAACTGAACATTATTGTTTCCTTAGTCACATGTTACAAGTACAACGGAATCTTATTAATCCGGACACCATAATCATCGTTTTCCGGACATTTGTATTCGAGAAACAAAGTTACCCATGTCTCAACATTCCTGTTAATTCAGATTAGTCGAAAACTTGAGGGTCTGGTTTAATGTAAAGGGGGCGTAGAAGATTTCCACATCAGCCTTACACTTTTTATAAATGAAGATATACAAGGAAGATTTGTGACTTTGATTTTTACCTCCCTGGTCAAAGTAGTCATATATTTCATTTTGATGCGGTGAATTTATATTTCCTCAATAGCAACATAGAATTAAAAGTTGATGGGTCCCAATTTTTGACCCTAGAATAGATTTGAAATATTCCTAGTTTGAAAAACTACTATAATTATTGGTAAAGTGAAAAACAGGTGTGATTTGTTTAGAGCAATTCTCCAGAAAATGACTTTAAAAGTATTTCATAATATTGATAATATCTTTGATAATTTTAACTTCAGTTTTGGGAAACTTCTGTCCTACCTGTCGTCGCATGAACCTGTAACTTTCTCACTCTTTCAGATTCCAAAGGCCAAGTCAGTGATGGTGCGCGTGGGAGGAGGCTGGATGAAGGTCGAGCATCATCGCAATCATCACATACCTGTCAAAGTATACGAACATAAGCGACGTGCTAGCGCTGACGATAACAAGTTCCTTTTCATTAAGTCCCGGTTCGCACGGAAGAAGAAACAAGTACCAATAGCTTATAAAATGTATAGAGAGAAACTGGCACAGGCCAACTAGTGCATTTCTACATAAGACGATATGAGGCCAAACAAACATTATTTTGTGTTTCCGGTAACCATACCGACCGTTATGTTTCTGCCTTCCCTTTACTCCCTCGTGTAGTTTTTGATTTAATGTTTTATTTACCTTCCAACCCTCTTTTTTTTTCAAAATATTTCAGGTAACACATCGATATCTTTGTTTGGCCTTATTTATATAACTCTTAATTTAGCTGCCTATGGTCCTAACTAACATTTGATATTTAATTATAGAACAGACGAGATGAAAATCTTATGAAAATCTTGAATAGATGTCTTTAATCAAAATACTTTCCCTAAGATATATATTTTTAGTCCTGGGATTTAGTTCAGTACTTAGCAATGTATATTTCTCAACTGTTATTATGCCCACAGGGACGAAATTTCCTTAGATAAAAATATATTGTAAATTGGGATATCTATTAATTGGTGATTATTGACAATTTTTTCTCTTATTCATTGTGTCAGGTCCCGGTGGATATATTGCCTTATAAATATTGTTACAGGTCCCTGTGGGGTTATTACCTCATAACAAGTGTTACAGGTCCCTGTGGGGTTATTACCTCATAACTAGTGTTACGGGTCCCTGTGGAATAACTAATGCCACAGGTCCCTGTGGGATTACAATACCTCATAACATGCCCCTGTGATAATGATACCTCGTACTGTAGCTGATATGTTGGGTCAATGTGAAAATATCATAAAAAAACACGTACGATCCCTGTGATGTACCCTAGATGTAAGCTTGGCGCTGCTCACCATATTAATTGATATTGTTTATTTCAGATTTAGTTTTTATTTAATTACTCTCTAGTCAGCTTAATGTCCCTTCTCAGACTACGATGTACCTCGTTTAATACGTTATGATATTAACCGGAACTCTATTATCCGGCTCCCTTTTATCCGTAATCAAAATATCCGGAAAATCGGGGTTATATAAGAATTGATTTTCTCTCGAGTCATTTTGTACATCTTCATCGCAGTGAAGATATAAGATTCCAAAATAACGAGGTACCGTTGTATATGAGGCATTGCTTAACTTATACATCCATCACTCAGACAGACTTGTTACAGTTTACTAGATAGAAATCTAATTGTTAATATATACATTAAACTAGTTTAACATGTAAATACCTTAATTATGGACAAACAATCAACCATGCCGTGAAAAACAGGGTAAGATGTATATAACAAAATGAATCGTGTAGCGCTAGTCTCGTTCACTTTTAAGTTCTCGTTGGCGCCGCGAGACTAAGTTCGACAAGTTAGCTGAACAAGATAATTTATTGCAATGTGATTTGAAAATACGTATATAGATGGTATATACTAATGTTTCTGTTGTATTATATATATTGATATGTTGTCAATTCAGTTAATTATTAATTAAAATATTTGACAATCATTTTGTTTTCTTATGCTCATTAATAAGTACTTATATTCTGCAAGCTTCATCCCTGCTTTTGCTTTAAAACATGTCTCATTTTTTTAGGTGTTTTTTTTAAACTTATTTCCCCTCACCGTCACAAACAAGTTCAGTAAAAACACTTAAAGCGATGTGATTTCTTGAACGGCATTTCCTCTGCTAGGACATCATCAAAAAATGATAAACAGAATATTACACAGGTTTGGTAATATGATGTAGTTTGATAGCAAACGTTGAAAGTTCCTCAGATGGCATCTACCTGGAATCCAAAAGTCGTTGCCTCAAGCTGCTTATCAATCTCTCTCCAGATGACTGCTCTTGGTCGTCTCGGCGATTATAATATTCAATAACAGGGGTCTTTAAAATGCTTGAATAAGAAAATTAAAAGTACTGTCAGAGTTACCCCGCCCTTTGTTCAGGCCAATGCTGCTCTGAGTATCCAGAGAATACATGCTGCCAAAATAAATATATAAAAAAACATAAATGATTAATTGATTAATTTAATATATAAATAAATTATCTATGCGTTAAAGTTTTTCTTAATTTAGTTTTAAGTAATTTTATTTTCGAATTTGTATTACTATCCCTCCGGTGGCAAGGTGGTTTTCCCCCGTGGGATTACCTGCAACACGAAAACACCATTTGTTCCCTTAGCGGCGTCGTAATAAAAGCTCTACATAGCTTATGTTTGTTGTTGACAATGTACACGACGTTAAATAAAGATTCTTTAGTTATTTTTGTCTCTGGTTGACACGTTTATAGAATCATTTGTCTAGGTGGCGCGCCGTGATACAGTATCATGGTCATGACATTTCAGTGAGATAACACTTTAAAGTGATACTAGACATACGTTAACTTCATTTGATTGACAACAATAATGAAACAAATTGTTTCAAGTTTTAACTTGTATAAATCAATTTTATTGGCCCGGATTTTAGTGCACAGGGGATCTTAAAGTGGGAGGAAACCGGGGTACCCGGAGAAAACCCACGTACCGCCTACCTTTTCACGTCCGATCGGGGAATCGAACCCCAGTCGCCTTGGTGAAAGGCAAGTGCGCTATCCACTGCGCCACCAGACCACCCGAAAAATTAAATTATCCTATCATCAAAAGACATAGTCATCATGACCGTAGCTCTTGCCAAATACAAAAACTCTTACTTGAAGATTAAAACAGGCAAATCAAATCTTCTCTCAACCTCGCCGCTATGGAATCACGATCGACTTTCGCCTTAAATAATACATGGGTGCTTCAGAAATATGAACCGCTCATTTGGGTTATATGTAGAATAACCATGCATTCTTACAGATGATCGATAAGTTCGCGTGGTATTGATATTTTACAATTGATGTAACACTACGATTATTAATGGGTCTCTGGTGTTTATACTTTATCAAATTTTTAATAAATTTAGTTTCAAGTTAGATATTTTGTATTCGGTATTATGATAATCCTAATGTAACAATGAAAGCAATGTTGAACCTAAAATCGAACTTGTATTCTGTGATGTCAATATAAGTATCACACTCTAGAACAATCTTTCTTCAAAGTAACATCAGCTTTGAACTAGCATTGTGAACCATTTATTTGGAGATTCCGGCAACACTGAAAATCGATCTGATGTTCTCGGTATATTTCGGAATTGGAAGACGTGCTTGCCGGAAAGGCCCGAAAATATCCGATTGTACTGAATTACCTTCGTGTTTGCTGATTGGATTATAAGTTTGAGTACCCTCACAGATCAATATCGGCTAATAACTTCTAAATGTATTCGTTATGAGTTATGTAAAACAAAATCCGCCGTTGTGTACATGTCCTGGTACAAACATGCTGATCCAAGAGATCGCGTTGTACGCTTGCGCTGGATGAATGTTGTCATGGCGACAGGACAATGCTTAGTGTTTCATTTCAATATATTTGCTACCGAAAAGAAATGTGTTGCTCAAAGGAGATTTAAAATCTTGTAAACACTGTAAACATACCCTTTATCATTACCAAAAAAATCTTTAATCGTATTATGAATTGATAGCTTTCATCAACAATATGGCTTTCCGAGGTAGAACGATTTGAAAAGAGAGACGTGTTGACAATGTTCAAATATTAATGATGGCTGTTCCTGCGAGGGATACATCAAACACGATATTGCGGGGTGAGAAATGTAAAGGGTATAGAATATCGCCGTACCGTTATGTAGTATGACAGGTTGGGATTGTAGATGATATTTGACCCGCCTACATCTTAACTCCCCACATACACATACAATATAAATAGCAATTGTATGGTACTTACTATTTAACTATCCGTATACATTTACAACAATAGACACTTTCGGATTGGCTTGGCTGTTTCCCTTGACATTAATCCAAATTTAGCTTTAAGTCGTTATGGAATGGTAAGACTTGGAATTAGAAGTACACAGTGGCCGGACAGTGTTATATATACACGAAGCCTCGTAGATCGATGTATATGACGGGTGGCAGGCAAACAAGGCATTAGAGAAGGCCTGGAAAACACTTAACCAAATATTGAACATTTCTCGGTTGGAATACGTACGTCAACACCAGTGGTAGGCCTCGTGACGACCAGGTTTGATGACAGCTTATCAAACTTTAATTTACGTTTCGGTGTGAGGACCGACAAGATATTTCACGGATTACGCTGAACACGTGAGGTGTGTCAGGAAAAAAGAGATGATGCATCTTATAAAGTGAATTTCTTCAAAAGTGCTTGGATTTACTAATTGTTAAAGCAAAATTTGACAAAATGTCGCGCAACGGATACACGCGTACGTCCAGACAGAACAGTGTCCGTTCACAAAATCGGAATCACTATCTTTCGGACGGATATACGGACGACGATCGTCGTTACGTCATCCGTGATGACGTCATGACGGACAAGGAGGCGTGGGTAGAGGATTACGTGTACGGCCGGTCCAGAGGGAGCACGCGCCGACCCCAGTCCGCGGTGGTGGCTTCAACGGGACGATATCGGCCTCGGTCCCCGGGACTCGTCGAGGTGGGGCGATATGAAAAGGATGGGAAAGTTTACTGTGATTACCGGATGTCGGACGAAAATTACTCAGAACCTGTCGTTATAAGACGTAAGCCCGCCCCTCCACCCAAGCCTAAAGTACGCCATGTCGGGGTACAGATGACAACGAATTACACTGCCCCTCCCCCTAAGAAGGTCTCAACCCGGAATGCATACACTCAGACCAGAGTAGCCACGCGCCAAGCTTACACGCAAAGTAGGCCCCCGAAGACCCCTAAAAGCAAGGAACCTGTCCCCATTGTGGTGATTCCGGCCCCTTCACCACCACGGACTCCATCACCCCCTCCCCCCAAAATAGCGGTAAGTTGACCCCATTAACCTCAAAAACCGTTAACGTAAAAATAGTCGAATCAATCCGCGTACGTTTGATAAATAGTTACATTTGTATGTTATCTTTTAACAGCTCATCTTTGTAATAATCAACCAGCTTCTGGGAATGTGTTTTGCTGTGAACGGGCGAGGACGGAAATAAATTCAAATATCATTTTTGCTGTTTTTTGTTTGGGAGGGTGTACATATGGAATACTTTAGTACATGGACGTATATACAGATCTTCTTCGCTCAGTATCACTCAAGTTAGGCACTATTTCCGGAAAAAAGGAATGTTTGTTGTATTCGTATTTGATAGATAGTGTGTCGCAGAAAAGTGGTGGCGAAACTGCACACAATAATTATAATTTGTTTATTATTGGAAGCATGTGTTTATTGATTAAGGGATGAATCGCGTTGCCAGACTGACATGATACCTGTATCCATGTGTACTTAATCAGTGATCCGTATCGTCACGCCTGTATGCGTATATACCTATATCGATCCGCTAATATTAAAGCCGGGTTACTGAGGCTGATACGGAACGGTGTTCACAAGCATCTGTCAACACGCCAGATCGCCAATCAATACAGCTACATCCGTATTGAAATTAGCAACTTGTAACGGGATAGATATTGCTTACACCTGTTATTAAGGCATGGAATGTGTGACGATTCGCTCGAAACGGCTTAAGGGTATATGCTATCTAACAATGATATGTATCGCCTTCACACAAGAGTTAAACATACAAAATAATATTTTGGAACATATTTCCTGTAGTTTCTACTTGCAATGTGTATATCGAGACAAGTATTTGTAGAATATCCTAATGTGGTTGGGTCTAGAATCACTGGACGTGTTTTGTGATGATTCTGCTTTGTTGCATCCCACGACATGTCGTAGTAGGCGACTTACGTGGGGTCCTCACTACATGTCGTGGGAAGCGACTTACGTGGGGTCCTCACTACATGTCGTAGGAGGCGACTTACGTGGGGTCCTCACTACATGTCGTGGGAGGCGACTTACGTGGGGTCACCGCTACATGTCGTAGTAGGCGACTTACGTGGGGTCACCACTACATGTCGTGGGAGGCGACTTACGTGGGGTCCTCACTACATGTCGTGGGAAGCGACTTACGTGGGGTCACCGCTACATGTCGTAGTAGGCGACTTACGTGGGGTCACCACTACATGTCGTGGGAGGCGACTTACGTGGGGATCACCACTACATGTCGTAGGAGGCGACTTACGTGGGGGTCACCACTACATGTCGTAGGAGGCGACTTACGTGGGGTCCTCACTACATGTCGTAGGAGGCGACTTACGTGGGGTCGTCACTACATGTCGTAGGAGGCGACTTACGTGGGGTCCTCACTAAATGTCGTAGGAGGCGACTTACGTGGGGTCCTCACTACATGTCGTAGGAGGCGACTTACGTGGGGTCACCTGCGGAACTGGGGGTTTACTTTTATGTCTTCTGTTAGGGGAACATTGAATAAACAAAAACATTATCCACTGCCCCCATCGCAACATTTTGAATCTTTCTTTCTTTTTCTCTCACTTCCCTACCGAGTAATCTTTCATTTTGGAGGTGTCTCCCTAAGTACCCTTCTTCGTATGACCTTGGCTGTTTCAAGGACGTTTAACCTCAAACAAACAAAAAACAATTATTTTGACCAACCGCTAGATTCTGCATGAGTTGACCAACCGCTAGATTCTGAATGAGTTGGCCAACCGCTAGATTCTGCTTTGAGCTGATCAACCGCTAGATTCTGAATGAGTTGGCCAACCGCTAGATTCTGCATGAGTTGACCAACCGCTAAATTCTCCTTGAGTTGACCAACCGCTAGATTCTCCATGAGTTGGCCAACCGCTAGATTCTGCTTTGAGCTGACCAACCGCTGGCTTTTGTTTTGATTTGACCACCAACTGAAAAATTCTGCTTTGAGTTGACCAACGACTTACTTCTGTTTTGAGTTCACCAACTGCAAATTCTGCTGCGAGTTGACCATTCGCTAGCTTCAGCTTTGACCTACAGCTACATTTTCTGCTTTTCACAAACAGCAAGCTTTTCCTTTTGACCGATTGCTAGTCATTGCTTCTGGTCAATTGCTAGTTTCTGCTTTAGACCAACTGCTAGCTTCAGCTTTTTACCTTAAATGTCATCTAAACAATGTTACAGTCAACGATTTGTAGTTCTATATATTAAGTACGTGAGATTTTTTTGTGCCGAAAGGTTAAAGTGTACCTCTGGCTCGGACGGAATTTTCCTCGTCAAACATTCTGATTGGTTGAAATATAGGTGGCGAAGAAATGACCTAATAAGGGGATTAATATTAATACGGACAAGAGCCAAGTTGACGTATTGTAAATTAGTTGTTGGCTAGATGCTATCAGAAAGCTACTTACATTATCGAATGTATACCCGTTATATCCACTTTAACCAGAAACCTACCATACAATCTCTGTTTCAAATTGATATGCAAATTATAGAATGTAACTATGGAAGTGAACTCTCCAAACTTAACAAAATTATCGATATTAATCTGCTGATTTGTATATATAAGCATGTTTCTTTTTATCTTTTATTATAATCTATCTCTATCATTCTGGAACAGAAAAGTGAAGACCAGAAAATATGTGGAGATGGTCTTGAACATATTTTGCGTGAAATGACATCAATATTTGCCGTTAAAACTTTGTTGTCTGTTCGTCTTAATACATTGTGTTTTGATCGGCATTGCTAAAATAATCATCAATAAAGCTTGTCACCACAAAAAATACATACATCTCGAATAAACACACAAATAAAATCCCATTCTGTAGAACAGAACGCCCTAGCATGACTTCTGATGTAGGAGAACAACATTTAAAAGCTGTTCTGTAACTGGCTAGCTTCACGACATTTCAACACAAAATGTCTATATGGAATATTTCTTGTCAAATAAAATACCGCACTTCAAAATAAAAATTGATATTGAAGCACAGCTTTCCTAAGACTAAAACTAATGTTTACGTGTATCTGTTAATGCATGTTTTGAAAATTATTTTGATATGAAACTAAGAAGGCTTTGAAGAATTAAAAAAAAAAACCGGTTTATTTTTTCAATAAATTTTGGAGATCGAGTTCGGCTACAATTTTACAATTTACAATGCAACATGCGAAACAACATTTATTAGATAACGCCGTTTACCAAACAATCTCATTGGTTGAAACATCATCACGTGCAGGTCGGTGATTTGTGATATTAACTCGGTGTTTATTTTTTTGGAAACATCAGGTAGTTATTCTCTTATGATGTCACTTCAATAATAACGTTACGTTGTTCTCAGCAGTACTTTTCTTTTGACAATTTTCTAACGCTTCACCTTAAAATAAATCTTAATTTCATATCTGATATAACAATTAAGGACCAGTAAATATGTGGTTAAACGGATCTGAAAAAGTTATATTAACCTCGAACTTAGTCTCGGTTAACATCGCTTTCTCATGTTTATATAACCATATATTCACCTCAATAACAGTCCGTAGTTGATCAACACAATTAAAATACATACTATTTGATGGGGTTGGAGAGTCAGTAATTGGGCCCTTCTAGCATAAGGTTAATGTTTTACAAATTATATTTGGAACTTTAAAGAGCAATTATTTTACAAAAAAATGTAGGCTAGCCACGGACTCCATGTGAAGAACCTATTAGGTTTCAGTCAGAGAGAATCATTTCGATTTATTTATTGAAAACTTTCTTGAGTCCATGACGTTACCTGTATTGGGTTTGAACTTCACAGGGACTAGGCGCATATATACCACATAGTATAACACTGTCTTATGCACGAAATGTATTTATATAAGCAATGTGTCGGGTCCCTATGGTTGTCGTGAATTCCTAAGTGCTTGTGGGTGGATCTGAAGTGTTGAAATATGAAATCAATATGTTTGCAGTAACAACGTGTAAAATCAAAGATAGCCGAAAAGGTCCTTTAAATGACATACGACCGTAGAATTCGATTATTTGTTTTTAGTCATGGTGTTTAAAAAGTTGTAATTTCAAATATTGTCTGTGTGAGCAATTCACATTTGGAACCCGATCGTAGCCGATATTTAAATTCCTTATTATTTTACAGTGTTACAGTTAAACTTCGTGGGTTTCACACGGTTCCTTTGTTTTACATCGAGTCGAGACATGTTTAAATCGGTTTACAATGTTCCTTGTTTCTCTGTATTGATTTTTCTTTCCCCCTTTTTTGTTTGATAATGATTTTGGTTTTTACAATTGATATTTTAAGGCCGATCTTTTAAACTTACAAATGTTCATTTGTAAGATATAGCTTTGATACTATATTTAATCAATGCTGTCTGTTTTATGTCAATTTGATCATTTACAAAAAAACAAAAAGAAATCCAATTAATTACTTTTTGGATACAGTCAGGCTGTTTCAATCTATTAAAAAAAAATCAACTAAATAAATTAACTTTTTCAATATTCATGGTGGTATTTCTTATTGGTTCAGAAGTAAAACGATTTCGGGGGGAAATGATTTAAGATGGTGCAATTTCAATCCGCTTTATCTGGATTTTATTACTATTCAACCTCATGGAATTCTTGAGAAAATCACCGACACGGTTAATATCTAGAAATAAATCAAAGCTAACTAGCCGCAGTATAGGACGTTCGACAAAGTTGCACCCCAGTGCTCTATTGCACATCTTGTGGGATATCTAAACAAGTTTTTGAAAGAATTGTATAGATATTGAATGTTTCGGGGCACCCCGAGGTAAAAGTATTGATTTTCCTCGTCAAATTCAGTTTTATTTGTTTGTATGTGAAATAAAAATTAATAAAAAGAAATTGGCAAGCCGCCACTGTTCAACCAAAAAATGCATCTGCACTAAGAACGGTTAGAACATAAAAGCCAGAATGACAGAGGTCCGCGTACCTGTACTTTTTACCTATATATATATATGTATTTACAGTTCAAACATCACAGATGTTAACACGAAAAAGGTTAGTCGATTTTCTTTCAAAATCGAAATCTACATCCTAAGTCTGTTACGTACGATGAGCTCAGAATTCCCCGATACGGAGTGTTCTGCATAGAAAATATTGCATCTTATGTTTCAGAGTTAAAAATATAATCTACTTACCGAATGTAGACCTAGACCAATTTTTCAAAAAGAATGGTTAGCTTAATGAGGAAACATATAAATGATTTATTTCTCTATTGTCCTCGAGTATACATATTCATGGATTATGTTTTCTAATGACTTGAAATGTTCTTTTTTACGCTTTTGGAAATATCATTGATGTCAATTAATTGTCCATTTGTCATTTAGAAACCAAGAAGGGCAACAACTATGCACTGTCGTTGAGTAAAAGTTAACAATACAATTTTATTTAAAGTGTTCGCGATCCTCACCGGTGAGATATGTACATGTACCATTAAGCTAATATAGATTAGAAATTTGTGTAATGGAAAATGTACGCATGATTGACAGTTTACAAAGTGTATTGGATTATGATTGAACTACATAGATACATACAAACAGTTGTTATGGGTATGTATATACAAGTAATTACACCTGGAATTACTGATCCTGTTAAGGATGTGTGCTACCTAAAGTTCAAATCGTGCACGAGCTATCTCCCTTGATATATTTAACGTTTACCATTCAGAATTGTAATCGCGATGGACTAGTTCAGAAAGTCTCGTTGGACTGGATATTCAATCACGTTAGTGTGGTGGCTGATTTCGGCCATCTCGGGTTGTCGCATTAGCGGGGGCGACAACGCGACAATGCGACAGACAAAAGATACCACGCCAACGCGACAAAATTAAGGCGACAACGCTAAAGAAAAAATCTGCCGCCTTGTTGGTGGTGGGGTACACTGCCGCCTTGTTGGTGGTGGGGTACACTGCCGCCTTGTTGGTGGTGGGGTACACTGCCGCCTTGTTGGTGGTGGGGTACACTGCCGCCTTGTTGGTGGTGGGGTACACTGCCGCCTTGTTGGTGGTGGGGTACACTGCCGCCTTGTTGGTGGTGGGGTACACTGCCGCCTTGTTGGTGGTGGGGTACACTGCCGCCTTGTTGGTGGTGGGGTACACTGCCGCCTTGTTGGTGGTGGGGTACACTGCCGCCTTGTTGGTGGTGGGGTACACTGCCGCCTTGTTGGTGGTGGGGTACACTGCCGCCTTGTTGGTGGTGGGGTACACTGCCGCCTTGTTGGTGGTGGGGTACACTGCCGCCTTGTTGGTGGTGGGGTACACTGCCGCCTTGTTGGTGGTGGGGTACACTGCCGCCTTGTTGGTGGTGGGGTACACTGCCGCCTTGTTGGTGGTGGGGTACACTGCCGCCTTGTTGGTGGTGGGGTACACTGCCGCCTTGTTGGTGGTGGGGTACACTGCCGCCTTGTTGGTGGTGGGGTACACTGCCGCCTTGTTGGTGGTGGGGTACACTGCCGCCTTGTTGGTGGTTGGGTACACTGCCGCCTTGTTGGTGGTGGGGTACACTGCCGCCTTGTTGGTGGGGTACACTGCCGCCTTGTTGGTAGTGGGGTACAGTGTCGCATTGACGCGTTCATTTTGTTGCCTTGTTGCGTTGGCGGGAAGGCGACAACGCGCGATGGCCGAAATCAGCCACCATACGTTAAAGTGGATATTTTTCTTTGTATACATTTGACCTGTATCTCGTTGTCTCCGCGAGCAGCTCAATATTTTGTAATCCAAAAGACACAGAGATTAGAAACTTAGCCTACCTGCCCTTGTATTCTAGATTCTCCACCTGATAATTCTTCACAATACAGAAGCTTAGTGGGGATTAGACGCATTAAATGATGTCCATATCTCACGATCCTAAATATTGACTTTTCTATTGCAGGAACCACAGTACATATACGTGCCCAAGACCCGTCCAAAGCCGGTTGTCGTACATACCGAACACACCGGACGCGCAGGGTACTTGGTGTCCCAAAGGAGAAAGTCCTTGACGAGTTCCATGCCACTCAGGGTCATTGAGTACGATAACAACAGGAGTCTTAGGGACAAATATATTTACGTCCGGCCAAGGAGTGCAGTCGGACGCAGCAAACGGTCATTTGTACCTATGGGATACGAAATGTACATGGAGCGACCATACACAATACCTGATTATCCAAGATGAATGTTTTAATAGTCTAGAGTTACCCTCTTCGCTGCTTTTCTCTCCGCTATGTGGTGTAGTGTAAAGGAGACACCTAGCGATGTATGCAATTAAGTATCTGCCTCAAAAACTATCAATAAACCTTTCGCTTAAGCATTCGATCTTTGGACGTCACATGGTATTGTAAACCGTGCGCATGATCGGGAATTGTGTTAAAACTTAGTCACGTGATCATTAGTTACGCATATATGATCATTAAAACGTAGATCTGCATGTAGAACATATTTAATAACCTAACAATTTTAAAGCTGGTGAATTTCATTGAATCATGGGAAATATTTGTGACATACGTATATAGATAGTGGGATAGAATGTTTTGTTTTGTATGACTGTGATTTATCTTTGCATGGCCTTCACAAACATTTAACTAATCTGAGTTGTGAAACTATAGAAATGAGAAAATTGTGGTAAAATTAGTGCCTTGCACATTGCCTCTTGGCCAAGCTAAACAGCTGTGATATCTTCTTATGTAAACCAAGCAACAAAGCGGAGAATCTCGACAGAATCGGTACACGCGGAGGAATAACACCTGTACAGAATAGAACATTAATTGCAATTTGCAACAGAATCTCGTTATTTAGGACAAATCTGCTTCCGGTACAATAAAAGTCAGGACGATGAATTATCTTGGTGATTGACTTTAATTGATACCCATTTCCAGAAGTGGCTGTTCAAAATATAAGAACTAGGAAGCTGATTTTCTTTTATATTACTAAAGTTCGTATTAACGAAAATCCGATTTACAGTTCTTTACTGTCATCGATTACATTTTTTCGCTTTAATTTCTTAGGCGAGCAAATAAAAACTTGTTCACGTCGGTTTTATTACTGTTCTGATTCAGATTTCGTGAAAACATGGATTCGCAAAATTGGAAACAATATGATTTATCATACATAGAAGCAACCATTTTAAAACAAGTTTCTTTGTCGAGCTCAACTAAGCTTAATGCTAGAAAGATGTTAGATATATAGTCTGTGCTATTAATCAGTATTATATTATATGTGTATAGCATGTTTGATTTTTGTTTATATATTTGTATATCAAAAGAAATACATTTCTCATTGAAATCCGTCTCAATTTTGTATGTAAAAGGAGGGAAGGAGGGAAGGAGGGAGAGGTGTTTTGCAGATAACCGCTTGGACGGATAGAACAAAGCAGAAAGCATTTTTTATTTATCGGATAACCTCAAAACTTGCGTTAAATGATCTTAATCCTAGCGGGCCTCATCTTGGGGGCAATCACAATCACCAGCAAAACAAAAAGCTTCGCTGTTCGTACGACAGGATATCATTCCTAGGGCTGTCACAATATATCGAAAAACAGGTATATCGCAATACACGGGTATATTGTATTGTACCACAATACAGAGATAAAATATTGCTGTTTCACAATATTTAAAAAAAAGCAAGCTGATTTTTATGTATCTCATTCTGCTTGGTAATTTAACTTTGCAAGTTACTACAAATTCTAACAGATATGCCAATAAGCATGAAACAGGCTTTAAATAGTGGTGGGAATTAGTTCAAATTTTGTAATTGATGGTTGGTTTGACAACAAGAGATCCCAGAGGGATCTTGGCGCCCACCTTTGTACCATTTTCATTAGTTCTTTGTCAGTTCGATCTTTTCTCTTCTTTCCTCTAATCTGTTTGATCTAGTCATGTTAACAGTAAATGCACCTTGAGGTAACTTTTGATCTAAACCTAATACTGATGTGTATGAAAGCCAACCTTCAAAGTGAGTTTGTCATTTCACATATTTACTAGTACAGTACTTAAATTAAGTGAAAGAAATAGAATCGATCATTGCAATAGGAGAAAAATCTGTTTAGTTCTTCTTTTAATCCATTTTGTTTTTATGATCAGTCTCAAAATATAACATGCACAACGAGAGATCAAGGGGAACCTACATATAAAATTTGAGAAAGATCCCTCCCGTACTTCCCGAGAAATAGCGATAACAAACTTTCACAATCAAAATCCAAGACGGCTGCCTGTCGGCAATGTTGTTTATCGGATCAGTCTCAAAAACTGCACTGCACAGCTAAGGACCAAGGGGAACCTACATATAAAATTTGAGAAAGATCCCTCTAGTACTTCTTGAGAAATAGCGAAAACAAATTTTAACTATCAAAATCCAAGATGGCTGCCTGTCGGCCATGTTGTTTATCCGATCAGTCTCAAAAGTTACCCTGCACAGCTAAGGACCAAGGGGAACCTACATATAAAATTTGAGAAAGGTCCCTCTGGTACTTCTTGAGAAATAGCGATAACAAACTTTCACTATCAAAAACCAAGATGGCTGCCTGTCGGCCATGTTGTTTATCCGATCAGTCTCAAAAATTTCCCTGTACAGCTAAGGACCAAGGGGAACCTACATATAAAATTTGAGAAAGGTCCCTCTAGTACTTCTTGAGAAATAGCGATAACAAACTTTCACTATCAAAATCCAAGATGGCTGCCTGTCGGCCATGTTGTTTATCCGGTCAGTCTCAAAAATTTCCCTGCACAGCTAAGGACCAAGGGGAACCTACATATAAAATTTGAGAAAGGTCCCTCTAGTACTTCTTGAGAAATAGCAATAACAAACTTTCACTATCAAAATCCAAGATGGCTGCCTGTGTGCCATGTTGTTTATCCGATCAGTCTCGAAAGTTTCCCTGCACAGCTAAGGACCAAGGGGAACCTGCATATAAAATTTGAGAAAGATCCCTCTGGTACTTCTTGAGAAATACCGATAACAAGAATTGTTTACGGACGGACGACGGACCACGGACGCAGGGTGATTTGAGGCTAAAAAGTGACCAATCACTAGGCCGATACTTGTCCTTCGAAGATTACAGAGGAGCAATGCCCGACCTCAAAGCCAGTAAGTTTTACCGTTACGCGACCGCAAGATTATTTTTATGTATATCAAAGGATCAAGCTAGTCATCTCGTCTCCTTCAATTTTGCTATGACATATTCCAGGGGTGCACAGAGCGAAAGTGAGTGTAACCCCTGGATATCGAGGATGGCGTAACCCCTGGATCCCGGAGTATCAAGGACGCCCAAGAGTCGAATCACATTCAAGGGTCTATTGAAAGCCCTGCTATGATACGTTGTGATTAGGCTATTTCGAGCAGTCAACAGAATTTCGGAAATTGTATTTTGAAAAGTACAGAGGTCCACATATTTGATGATTATCACTTGGACAGACAGGTGACATTAAAACCTATCTTGAATATTGGTGAAAAGAACAAATAACAAGAGTAACAACCATTTGATACAAAGATAATTTACTTATAGCACATATGAAGGAAAACAAAGCACTAATCAATGTAATGTCACAATGTGATTATCCTCAATCGTCATATCCGTAATACACTGGGTCCAATCTGTGTTGTAAAGGCATAATCATATATCGCCCTGGGCTTAACCAATGTCGCCCCACAGACTCTCTCTCTACAACCTTTTATACATCTATAAACAGCACTAGTACTTATAAACCGGTCTTGTTCTTCAGTGTTATTTATATATTTGACCTTTGACCAGCTACATCAATGATCAGTAAACTTGACCTTTGACATTTTAATGAAATAACATGTCCTGCATTCGGTTTTTTGACAAGACCTCATCGCCCCATTCCCCTCCTCACTAATTTTGGAGGTATTACGTAAAAAGACGAATATTCTATGTGATAAATCAACCCACTTGGACTTTGTTACGGGTGAATAGTATTATACACTATCCTATTATTTAATGATTACACCAGTTCTCTTCAATATCATGCTTTCTTATGAATATGCCATGCTAGGAGATGTCAAGCATTGAATATCCATGCCCTCGAAATGTAGGAACTAATTAGTCCTGTTATGAATCGTCAGCACTCCCTTACCATGTCAAAAGTGTTGAATATTCGTAAGATGTTGCATCCTAGATAGCTACAACAACAAGAACTGTATTAATAAATGTTGAATATGAAAAAAAAATGCATCATAGATCACTACATATAGTACTAGTGGAAACCACTGTTGAATATTCGTGATCTGTTGCATAATTGATTAGGTGATAATAGCTATTGAATATTCATATTCCTTTCCTCGTGTACTAAACCACCGTGATAGGTAGTGAGTAGTACGTACCTATCACACTATTCCCCAGTATAACTTATTTTCTGTTATCATTCACGCCCTCTCCACAAAAGGATTCCTAATCACACAGCCCATAATCAAAATAATACAGAACTCTTCAGTAAATGAAAGAAAAAATATTCATCTTTCAAATAATTGTCTAGTCAAGATTTTTTTACCTTACATGAAATTTTACATGCAGCTATTGGGGTCAAGTCTACCACACCGACTACTGTGAAATCAGATATTTTTGTGGGGGCCTAAATTTCGTGGTTTTTCACAACAAAACACCATTTTGTGGATACATGAATTCATGGATTACGAGTACCCACTCAAACGGAGAATTGCTTTAACAAACTTTAAATTACTTAGTGGACTTATAAATTGTGTAATGAAGATAACCCATGAAATCAACGAAATTAAAAAACCCATGGAAATTAGGAATTTCACAGTGTTTCATGATAGTCACATTCAGAACATTAACACTACATACTTGTATCTGTACTGTTTTTGCCCCACTAACCTTCAATTTTGCCATTGTTTGCTCCATGTTGCATTCACTATCCCGCTTCTGTTCAATTTAGTAAAACCTGGTTATACTGCAACTATATAGCCAAATAAAGGGGTTTAGATATATATACCATAGGATATGCATAAAGGATTTTTTAAGAAAAAGGAAAAGTGGCCCTTAAATTAGACTGGCAGTAAGCAAGGTGGTTAATTGAACCAGAGGTATTTTATCAACTTTTGAATGAATATAAATTTAAGGAGAGGCATTATATCAAGGTTTTACTGTAAATAAATAAGGAGCATTATAACGGCAAGGTTTTACTGTCTATAAACCAGAGACATAATAACAAGGTTTTACTGTATATAAAAGAGGGCATTATATCAAGGTTTTACAGTCTATAAACCAGAGGCATTATGACAAGGTTTTACTGTATATAAAAGAGGGCATTATATCCAGGTTTTACTGCATATAAAGGAAGGGCATATACATTATATCAAGGGTTTACTTTAAAAAAAGAAAAAGAAAAGGTTGACCGACCTTATGTTAAATTCTACCTGTTGTTCAACAGCAAAATGGCAAAATGAAAATTGGGGCAAAACTTCGATGATTTAGAGTATAAAAGTAATCTTTCAGAGCTGAATTTACAGTCGTTGAAAATCTTGAGGAAACACGGTAACTATCTGACCACTCAAAATGGGTGAAGAAAAATGTATGAGTTCAAAAATGACAGCACATTCCAAATGTTGCAGGTGAATCACATGAACATATTAACAAAACCATGAGTCACCTGATACTTGATAAATAGGAGTTTACATCATCCTTCACAAAACCTCAGTCTTACATGAATAAGAAAAATGTATATCCAGGCAGCTAATACTACAGTAAGACCAAAACATTTGATCTCTGCATCAAGTCTGAATCAAAGCTTACATGACAACATCTTTAGGTGGCTTCTGTCTGTATTATGGGTATATATAAAGTTTGATTCAAACTCTGACAGAGAGGTATAAAATAACAATAATACGTTCAATGACTTCTTGTTATTTCTTGAGTAAAATGGCAAAAGAAAACTAATCAATTTTACAGGTATAACGCAAAAAAACCCAGATAGGTATACTTTTTACTTTAAAATGTTAAAAAAACAAAAACATTATTTAAAGAGCAACACTAACCTAATTTGGACTATAAATTCAACAATCAAACATTTACATAAATTTAAGTGTATATGCTACCTTACACATATTAGTCACTTGTGTTCAGAGTTATCTCCTCCTTATAAAAATACCATGATTCTATATTAAATTTAAACATTACTTGAGTGTTATCAATGCAATTCTTTAAGTTATGAACCTTTTAAACACCAAGTCCACTTTCTGTAGAACGCTTTAAGATTGGAGATACAAATCAAGAAGGTAGCATACATCCCTAAATGCAGCTCAATTAGAGAGATGAGAAAGTATTATCAAAGGTAGGTAACTATAGAAAATGTGGATGAATCAAAAACATTTTTATATCGTTATAATACAATTAATATGGTATCAATGGCTAGGCCTCACACGGTTGACACAAATATTGCATGGCTTTGGGAACAAGTTTTAAATTAATACTAAGGTGCACAAGGTGATGATTACATATCTTATCAACCTATATAATTATACTGATATTCCACCCAATCAAATTCTTCCTCTGATATCCTACATGTTGTATGTATTGATGACAATACAATATAAATGCATCTATAAATCGATACACAAGGTCCCCCAGTCCGGAAAAAATTCAGACTGAAGTCCAAATGACATTATCTCCAATTTTTCAGTGCTGTATCAAAGGTGATTTAAACATTACATGTAGATGGTATTGTAAATATGATCTTTCTGACAAAAAATTGGCATATATCATTAAATGCAAGTAGATATACTATTGTAATATCAATGACTCTGTGAAAATACTACTGTCCTAGTTTTAAATGAAATTTACATCAGTCAAATATTACATGTACAAAATGTAAATTCAGCCTGTTAAATATTTCAAATAGAAACACATATTTAAATGATTTAACAAAATTAGTCAAAATCATCAAATGAATAACAGTCTGCCTTCATCGGAACAGAACAAATATTGAGACTAAAAAGTTACATATTTACTCGTGTCATTTAAACCTGAAAAATCTTTCAGATTTGATACAAAACTGAATATAAGAAATGCCTCAAACTTGAAAGTCAAAAAATAGTTGCAGAAACAGCAACAGAGTTCTTCCCTGAAAAAATTAGATTACTCGAGAAATGCAGCACAAGAATATAAAACCTAACTTGACAAATATGTACCCAGTAAAACCTGTCTAATCCGACACCACATGGGTGATAATATACTGGGCAAATTAATCAGGGTGTCAGAATGCAAAGGTCTTGATTGGTAAGATTCATTAGAAATGAGATTTCAGCATTATCTTGGATGACAGAATATTCAGGGGTCAGATTAGACAGGTTTCCTAATACATTTACAGTAAAACACAGTTAACTCCAACGTGGATGAGTATAAAACCCTGTGTAGTAATTCCCTTATATAAACTTAGATGAATCTATGTGCGGCCAGCTTCAGTCGTTATAGTTGTTTGATGGAGATACTTGAACACTAATGACTAGAATACGTCTAACAGAAACAGATGATGAGTTCCCCGCCACCTAGTCTTTAACCCTTACGTCACTCTGTAGCTTTAGTAGACTGTACCATGCATTGATATAGATGAGCCCATTATGGTTTACAGTGTTGAAAGGGTTAATATTTTCCGTGCAAATACTTCACATCCACACCTGCATTTTTGCGATTTTTCCATATTATTCTTGATAAATGTATTCAAATTGAATAATGTTTCTTTAAACAGATATTTATCACAAAAATGTATTTTTCACATACAAGTCCTACAGATTGAACAGACATTTCAATTTTGATTCATTCGACTTTTATCCACACATTTTGAGTTTAACAGGCTTCACCGTAACAAATATTCACAGGTCAGCTTGTACATTGTACCCTAACGTTCCTCCCTCTCACCACAGAATCCCAACGTCTACAAAGTATCACATGTTAATACCATTTTGTCCTGCCAAAGCTGTCCACAATTCGCACTACATTTTAATATATACCTCCACATACTGCAAACGTTGTACTGAACCACACACATGTCACATATCAATAGTAATGTGTACTGCATACCTCTTGCTATTAAGTTCAGTATACATTTCTCTACACAAGAGACTTGTCAATTACAAAAGGCAAATCCATGAAGAATGGAGACAAAATATCGTTAACATTTCAATATTGTGACCATCGCTGTTGACATCCACGCTACTTTGGAGGTTGTGTAAATAGTTTCACTTTGTCTTCCACAACAGCGACAAGTTTCTTGTTAAGTAGTCGGTCAAAATGATCGTTAATGCTCGTGTGGTGGTACCTGGGATGTACCAGAGATTCTGCCGGCACCACAGCCAATATACCAGCAAAGTCGTGGACAAACTGGCACCTGTGAATAAACAAGTCAATGTCAGCACTGTGGTCATATTTCATTCCTGATTTAATTCATATCTGTATCATTATTATTTCAACATATTCACACACATTTCTCGTTCATCCAGCCACAACATCCACCACTTGGACTGTCCGAAATCTTTAATTGATGATTTTGGAAGACATTTTACAAGAGCACCACAAATGGTGCAAAATATGCCCATTGTTACTTTTTATTTCAAAAACAAGAAGAAATGTGGATCAGGATGGGACTGAACAGAAAAGCAATGGTAATGGATTATGCTACATGCACCCTGCCTCTACATTAAATGACAGGACATAAAAAGACTATCAATTTTTTTCCTACTTTCCCATATGGATTCCCTTAGATTTTGAAATATCATCCGAACAAACTTTAAGGGTTTAATAATAATAAAAATAAAATAAAAAAATATCAGTGGATTTTTTACCCCTCCACAAATTGAAGTCGGACAAGACACCATGAAGCAGTACTCACCATATACTCTGTAGCTGGTTATCCAGGTCTAGAGGAGACGATTTGACGTAGAGGGTTTCGCCTCGGTGTAGGAGACTGCTGATCACAGAACTGCCAAACTGTAACACAACACATACCAACTTGATGAGGAAACCAATATGAACAATAAGGCCCAAAAGACCTGTATCTGGAGGCACGGTAGTCTAGCGGTAGTGCGCTCATGACTGAAGGGTTGCAGGTTCGAGGCACTGTGTTGTATCTTTAAGCAAGATACTTTACTCCATTTGTTCCAGTCTACTCAGCTGTAAATGAGTACGTGGTTGGGCAGTGCTAAAATTGTTGAATGCTAGCTTAGAGTGCCGAAATGGCCGCACCGGCTGTATGCTCCCCAGGGAGTTGAGAAAGATATTGGCTGGTTGCAAAGGCCCTTTAACCACAGATAATAATTTGTGAACCGCTTTGAGACGACCTACGAACTAGGTTGTGATAGAGCGGTATATAAGAACCTCAAATTACCCGGTATTATTATTATTATCATTTGCCAGTTACTGAATGCTGATGCCTCTGTGACTTTCTAAGTGATTTTTGTCCAATTTATTAAACAAAGAAATAAAATCTACTTCAAATTTATATTAAATTACTGTATTTAACAAATTTCAGTTTAAAGTAAGGGCCAAGTATCATTAGCATACACTTGTTGGATCTGCCTTAGAAAACTTTTACATACTTTGAACAAACTTTGGAATCATAGAAAACCTGAAAGTAGTAGCGAATTTGAATAGTTCAACACATTTGACCCCTATAACATAGAAAGAGAATAAAGGTCATTTGACAAGGTCAACTGACAGATGATGGTTGTTTTTGTAAAAATTAAGTGATTTACAGTGACTAAATAGTGAAATAAAGAGACAAACCACTTACTTTGTTTTGAATCGCTACAGCCACAGATTTGGACTGGTTGTTGCTGGACTCCATTTGTAGCTCCTTGGAGAACTTGACCAAAGAGTCCAGATCACAGATGTCGAGTACTTGTGTGACCGTGTCATGTAGAACCATCAGGCCCTGATCAAACACAGAAGCAGAGAAATCAAACAGTTATATCATCCCCTTAAGGATAGACAAGTCACTGCCTTACTAAAACATCTCCTTTGCCAAAAGGTTACACTTTGATAAACTGTAAAATATCTCAAAAACTCAAATAGTACTTCCAGTTTGGTCAACTTATATAAACATATGTATAATGTACAACTCATTTGATAAACCTGTAATTTACATATGTAAATCATTTTTCCTTTGTACAAAATTTGAACATTCTGATATGTTATTTTTGTCTTTTACACATCAAGAATTATGTTGGGATTTTTCTCCATTCATAACATGAGGGTATACAACACGGAAAGGAGAGCAGATTTGTTGACAGAAAGGGGTAGCGACATCAGAAGGGGATTCATTGTCTGATGGAATACAGACTGAGGTAAGTTGGGAGGGAATGCAATGTAAGGGCGGATAAAAGCAAGCAGTGTAGATTTTACGCCCAGGAGAGGGTCGACAATCTTACCTCCTCCTTCTGATCCCTCTTGATGAGTGCTTGGAGATTTCTCAGGAGAAACAAGACCAAACCTTCTGACAAGTCCTGTTAATAAAGAAGGCTGTTCATCAGCGCAAAATCAAACAATAATTTTATTATTCTATTTTACTATCTCTGTGATCACTATATATGTATAGATGGTTTTTCTTTTATCTCTGGGCAACTGATTAAATTTCTGTTGATCAGTCCTGAAATAAACCTTTCAACTGAAAATGCTGTTATAAATTACAGAAAAAACACAAAGAAATATTGAGCTGAAATAATTCCAAAAAGTGTTCTTTTCAATCTGTCATGATGTCAAATTTCAACTGTGATGAAAGTTTCAGATTTTTTCCCCCACATGACATCTTGACAGAAATGAAAACCATAGAAGTCATGACCTTGCTCCTGCAAAATTGGCTGTCTACTATTTGGTAAACTAAATACACCACAAAAACGAAATAAATGTTCTTTGTTGTTGTCAGCATAAATAGAAGGATTGAAGTGCATGCTCTCTTTACTAGTCCTTGCCAAGTGTTTACCTTGTCTAACAAAGGAAGAACTCGGGCGACCAATTTCCTCCCCTTCCTCAATGACATCACAGACAAGAAATGCTCGGAACTGTTTTCGTGAGTAAGATAGCTATGTAGGCTGTGCAGGAGTTCTATCCTTTCAGTGGCCAGAGGTATCCTTAAACAGGTGGGAAAGAAAACATCAGGCATACAATCTTTACAAGTGTTTTAGTAAAAAGACTCCAAACTGATTAATCAAATAGTGACTCTACACCAGGCGATAAAATGTTTATATATCCTCGTTCACAGAATATGAATCAACCACTTAAGCAAACTGGGATGGTCTTATATCCCCAGGTAAAACACATTGTGATTAGTTCCAGTAAGACTTACCTGGACTCCTCTGGTAGTGCTAATACTCTCTTCTCTATATCATCCACCTCCAGCAGTAAGTCGTAACCCTACACAAACAATACACAGTAAGTCGTAACCCTACACAAACAATAAACAGTAAGTCGTTACCCTACACAAACGTTCGGGCCAGGTGAGCGAAAAATGTGAACATTTAAAGACCCCTTCACTATAGACTAGGGGCTTATAAATCACTTTTGATGCAGTAACAACACTTGCACAGCATTTTTGGCAAGAGGACAGTGCATAGAATTTGGGTAAGGGGGGATAATCCAGCAAATTAGGTAAGCTATTTGTATAATCTTAAGCCATCATTTTTCAAATATAAATGTATAAATATATCAAACTAAAGGGTTGGTACCCATGGTTATAACTACCTTTTCTATTTCCATGAGCAGCTGTCGAGACCTTCGTAACTCCTTACTGGTATTCTTGCCATCAGAGTCATCAACGGCCAGACCATGTGACCTCACATCGATGATCTGCCGGGGATTGTGGACACTGGAAGTCGTTAGACGACCTAGAGAACCTTCAAACTGAGCTGTAATAAACGAAATAACCAAAATTATATATCTACACACAGAAAAATGTTTTTTTTATCATACTTCAATTAACATTTTTAAAACAAGACAATAATTATCTTGTAGCTAGGGTTGCTGTTATACATAATGTTCCTAATGTTTTGATCAGTTGGACTTGGTTCGTTCCTTTATAAAACCTGGATAAACTTACTAGTGACCTGATATAGTTTCATAAAAAGCCATGCCAAACCATTTAATGTATTTACAAGTCTTCCAGACTTCATGAATCTTCAATTAATGTAAAGGCTCTTTGTTAGCAATCAAAGGGGAGACAACTTAGACTGTTACCCACCTGGTTTGTAGGCCCGAGTCTCCAGCTTGCCTAGAGAGGGGATGATCAGTTTTGGATCATCATCCTTGTTGTTAAGGCCGTTCTGCTGCATCTTTTGGCGTTCTAACATCTTTTTCTTCAACATATACGTCTGTCACAAGTAAAAGTGTGTTATTAAAGATGTAATTTTTTAGAAATTTGGTTGAAAAATTGGAACGAAACAAATACTTTGAAGCTAACGGACGGAGTTTAACGAATGTGGTCCGTTCCATTAATTTATAAACAGAAAAAAGAAAGGGTTTGAGTCTAATACTACAAACTCAGTGTAATAGATATTATATAAATAGGGATCGTGTCTATTGCTACAAACTTACTGTGTAGTAAAAATCATCTAAATAG
>NW_018406643.1:141673-173242 GCF_002113885.1 Mizuhopecten yessoensis
TTGTCTATAGCTACAAACTTACTGTGTAGTAAAAATCATCTAGATAGGGGTTGTGTCTATAGCTACAAACTTACGGTGTAGTAAAAATCATCTAGATAGGGGTTGTATCTATAGCTACAAACTTACTGTGTAGTAAAAATCATCTAGATAGTGATTGTGTCTATAGCTACAAACTTACTGTGTAGTAAAAATCATCTAGATAGGGGTTGTCTATAGCTACAAACTTACTGTGTAGTAGAAATCATCTAGATAGGGGTTGTCTATAGCTACAAACTTACTGTGTAGTAGAAATCATCTAGATAGGGGTTGTCTATAGCTACAAACTTACTGTGTAGTAGAAATCATCTAGATAGGGGTTGTCTATAGCTACAAACTTACTGTGTAGTAGAAATCATCTAGATAGGGGTTGTCTGTCTGTAGCTGCATTAGCTGAATCTTAATGATCCAGTCTTTCTCCTTCTTCGTCATGAGGCCAGCATACTCGTCGGACGGCCTATTCTCCTGGTCGTTCTGGTACGAGTAGTAGCGGCGATGGTTGTTGTAATGGTCGTAGTTGTTACGTTGTTCATAATTATTTCTGTCTCGGTTGTCGTAGTCATGGTCGTGTCTATTATCTCGATAACTTCTAAAAAAAAGAGATATAAAATTTAAATAAATGTATGATATGTAGCAAACACTTTTTTTGACAAGGCTGAGCAATAAATTAGATAGATGTCTATCAAGTCAAGAATGCCAATGCTGAATTTCCTATCCCAAGCACTGGTAAATTTTCTGTTTACAGTATCCTTGAGCTTGGGACTCAAAACTCTGGAATATGAAATCATTTCAGGTATTGTAGTGCTAAAAACATTTCACATGTGACTGACTGAATGTCATAGTGGGACAACATGATTCATACAACAAACCTGATAGTCCTTCACTCCAGCATGCTACTGACCACAGCCAACGACCCCAGGCTACTTGGTAATAACCAAGTTGTTTAAAGGTTTTGACCACTGACTTAGATTTCAGTAATGTTCAAAATAATCATGCAGATACAAGCCTTTGAGGATTTATTTTACATTTTACAGATTTGCTACATTGAGCAAAACAAGACTTGACTTCAACAGTGCCCTTTTGTAACTGACATAAAAACTTATAGAGTATGCACCTAATTTTAATCTACTGTATTTAGAGGGTTCACTAAGAAACATAGGTGTTCCTTTTTATAGGTATTTTGAGTGACTTTTTCCAAACAGCTGATTATTATTTGATGACAAATATCAATATTTTTCATTGGATCGAATAATTATTAATCCTCCAGTGCTGTGAAATGTACACAGCTCTGTAAGGAATTATAATTAACACATTTTGAGAAAAACTCTGTGTTTGAACAAGGAAATAAACCTAGACTTGTCTCCCTTGTGTTCCCCATGTACTGTCCCGAGAGAAGGTACTTACTGATTGTAATACCTGTTGCTGTTGTTCTGGTATCCCCGTTGGATGCCCCGTCCTCTATGGTACCTCTCCCCTTGAGGGGTGTATCTATCACCTTGAGGGGTATATCTATCACCTTGAGGGGTATATCTATCACCTTGAGGGGTGTATCTATCACCTTGAGGGGTGTATCTATCACCTTTGGGTGGGTATCCCCTCTCTCCAGGAGTGAATCTATCGCCTTGGTGATGGTATCCCCGCTCACCTTGTGGGGTGTATCGTTCACCCTGGGGATGTTGCCCTCTGTCCCCAGGAGGTGGTCCAGAATAAGGACCCCTGAAAAAGTAAAATCATTAAAAATGCCCTGCTTAATGTATATTACAAAGTTCAATGTGAGGAAATTCTACAATTTTAACAAGAGTACTGTGGGGCGGAACAATATACGCCCGTTGAATGCCATATAGTGTTATATACTTTCTTACTTTGAAATAAGATCTCTCTGCATCATTCTAAGAGTGGTTAGCTGACATGCTATAAAAAATGTAGGAGAAAATCTCCCGACAAAAAATGAAATACTGAAATGAACAAAGGGCAATTACTTTTGCAAAAATCGTCGAATCAAAATTCTGTTAAGGGAGACAACTTCATATCATGATTATAATGTATACCAAGATTCAAAGAGATCAGTTGAGAAATGTAGGAGGAGATTGCCAGACAAAAATCAAATACTGAAATGAACAAAGGGCAGTTACTTTTGCAAAAATCGTCGAATCAAAATTCTTTTAAGGGAGACACAACTTCATATCATGATTATCATGTATACCAAGTTTCAAAGAGATCCGTTAAAAAATGTAGGAGGAGATTGCCGGACAAACAAAAGTTTACGCCAGACTGACGGACGGACAGACAACAACCATACCATAATACTCCCGTCAAATTTGCCGGGTGTATAAAAAGTGGCAGGCTGACTGCGAAAAACTTGTAAACTCTGAAATGGCTAGTGTTTTTGGAGGAAACGGAGATCATGTCCGCGGAAGGAGAATACATTTTACGTGCATATAGGAGTTCCCTAACCCTACCCCTTCCCCCTAAAACCACCTTGCCCTACCTTAGCGCCACCCCTCTCCCTATAAACAGTCCACCCTGCCCTACCTTAGCGCCACCCCTCCCCTTAAAAAGTCCACCTTGTCCTTCCTTAGTCCCACTCCTTCCCCTATATACAGTCCATCTTGCCCTACCTTGGGCCTGCAGGACTATGGTTGAGCCCTGGACTGTGATACAGCCCTCCTGGTGATGATCCTGGTGGGAGCTGACCACCCGGACTGTTGTTGTATGGACTCTGATTGGTTGGCGGGCGTTGCTGCAGCTGTTGCTGTGGGATACCAATTGGTTGTGTAGGCAACCTGTTTCCTGTGAACAGAACAGCATTATCATATATCAACATAGAGCTTCATAGAACAGGTTTTGTACAGTACAAATTAATGACTTAATCATTTATTCAGTGACATTAAATATAAAGAAAGTCCCCTTCCATTTAAAATGATCTGGGTACATTTTAGCTTGGATGCTTAGAGTTTCCATCCAGGATTTGGCAGTCCCAGGTATTATATATGTTGTCTTAATATTAACTTATGACAAGAAATGTCAAGTGCTTTTGTGCAATTTAACATCAGTATTAAATAAAAAAAATCATGAATAAAGAGAGAGAAGATATAGCTATTATTATCAGAAAGCATGAAATTATATACGATAATGAGGAGTATTATTTATAATATGTGTTGTAGGATTTATCAATTTCAATATGAAGGTAAAACACAACTACTTATATCAATGTGTAGCGTCATATTAAGTTAGACCAATGATTAAATGATCTAACAAACATCCACTATATATACACACAAACAGGTGCTAGAAAGTAGTATAAAACAGTCATGCAAATATATTGAGGAAAATGTTGTTTAATCGTACAGTAATACAAATCTGGCATTACACATGAAAGATTTTAGAAGTGTTTTGATATGTTTCCCTAATAACAATACAATTGTTATTTACTATGATAAACTTTGAAGTGACACCACACCCAACCACCATAACACACGATCATCACTGGGTTGGACCAAACTAGAATATGTATTCACTAGACATGATCAATCCCAAATCTACGGAGACAATTATAACTCCTCCTCCGAAGATTTTCCAAAATAAATAATCTTTTTAGTATTTTCTTAAATTAAAACCTTACTCATAACATCTTTCATGGCACCTGCACCTATAGATGAAGTAAACTTAAATCTACAAGTTGTCAGCACACGAAATAATAATATGCATTCACAAAATGAATATTCATGTTTTATTAATAGGCATTCATGAAAACTTGAGTAGAATGCTTTTGAAAATTTCCTAAAATGGATCAGTAGAATCCGTTTTCCTTAAACATGCTTAATGCCCTGAAAATCCTTCTGTTTATAAATATACCATTGCATGAACATTTGGAATCAGTTTTGCTCAAAAGTATATTCAATATGAAAAGTTGGTAAATGCTGCCATTTAACATTAAGGCATACGCTATCTTGGCCCTTTCACTACTTAAATTAAATACATACCCATAGGGCCCACAATGGCACTTCTTGCATATGGGGACATCATTCGTGCCTGTATTGGTGAGTGAAAGAGGTTGGGTAGCCCTGCCCCCAGGGGAGGTGAAGGGGTCAACCTTGTAATGGGAGAGATACCTGACATTCCTGAAAGAAATCCACAGGAGATTCTAAAATGTCTACCTTTTCAGTATGCATGTCTAGCAATAGACTAGCATGTGATCTGTGGAGACAGGTCTGATCTGGGAATTGTAAATATGTGTAGCCTGAAAGATGCCAAACCTAGCACGAGATCTGTGGAGACAGGTCGGATCTAGGAATTGTAAATATGTGTAGCCTGAAAGATGCCAAACCTAGCACTTGATCTGTGGAGACAGGTCGGATCTGGGAATTGTTAATATGTGTAGCCTGAGAGATGCCGAACCTAGACATGCATGTGATCAGTGGAGACAGGTCGGATCTGGGAATCGTTAATATGTGTAGCATGATATCAATCCTAGCATGTGATCTTGTGAGACAGAATGCACCACCATCAACATGTGATACTGTAGGCTGAGAGATACCAGACTGAACACAGGATGTGGAGAGCCAGGTCAACATGGATAACCTCAGATATATATGACACATGGGATTTCCGTAGACATGTTATACTGGAGTAGTCTACACAACATGAAACTTTCACTGTGCATTCACTTAAATAGGGTTTGACAGATGCAGATGAAGCACAAATATATGAGTACAGGAAAATACCCATGAACAATTAAATCAGTACAAACAGATCAAAATAATTGGCAATAGTAAACCCACCAAAGAAAATATCAAAGATAGTTTCATGTTATGTAGTGTTAATGTGAAACACAATTGCCGGATAATGTGGTCTTGAGTATACCATACAGAAACTACAGTTTGGAGTGATAAGAAAATCCCTTGATCTACATCTACAGTGTACATGATATTGATTAATAATATTGAAATTTACAGGTTATATATACTTTGGCAAGATGAAGTAAAAACAGGAAAGAGAACAAAATTGACTAGATTTCTTATAGGAGTGATGTTTCTTACTAACACAAATACAAAATGACATTTAGTATTCTTATTGAAAAAAGGTTCAATAAATTTTGAAATTACAAATTATCACTTTCTTGAATTATCAAGAAAAAACCCTGTTTCTTTTATAGTCTGCAAGTATTGATAGGAAGGTGTACCACACACACATTTATAAATAGTGATCTAAACACAGCGTAAATATTTTGGTGAAGCGTATTTCTATCTAATTACTGTCTGTTAAAAACATTTGTTATTAGAAAGAAAAAAAAATGTGCTCCATACTAAATTTCTCAAAAGCAAATATCAGAAACCAGAAACAGCACACACTTTTTAGAATTTAACAAAGTTAGATTTATTTTAATTGTTGATAATACATTTTAACTTCATACATTTGAACATCCAACATCTATTCTATCAAACAAAAACCTCCTATTCCATTAAAATGTATCTCAAATGTTTCCATCAGATTGCCAGAGTAAAATTAACAAAAGAAATCAAAACTTTTAATTTTTTATATGAAAAGAAAAGCAGATTTAACTTCAATTAACTTCCAGTGAAAGCACACAAGAGGCTAGGGCTGTGGTGAACACCAGGATGTAAAGCAGAAGGTCACACAACAGATATATATATAGATTACAATACTACTAGGCTATCTGAATATATAATATTCTCAAATTTTTGAGATTGCCAATGAAATAACCAACCAAATTCAACATGCTTAATAACTTGTTTTCCCCCGTATATATGAGGTTTTTGTGATTGGGATCTTAAGAAACTATAGTTTAATTCAAATATGGAAATTTTTCACAATAAAAAAAATATTAATATTATTTTTAGTATAATAGCTGATGACCTCCACAAATTTTCATGATTCGTAATTTTGCAAGTCACAAGTCACATAATGCAGATTTTACTTTTGCAAGTCGAAGACCTAGTATTTTAATAGAATCGTAGCAAACAGGTTTGTGTTTTTTGGTCGACTCAAGAGATTCAATTAGCAGGTAAAACAAAGACTTCTGCATGACAGTAATGCAATACAAGTCTCCTACCAAAGATGGACTGACAGACAAATATCAGTCAAACTCGTAGTTTACGCCCCCTCCCCGACTCCCTTGATGGACACTCCTAAAGAATTAACTGTGTAGTTGGTTGAATAAATCATTCACAATCTCAAAAATAAGGGACGCACACAAAAACTGTCAGATATATACTGTAAACTGTAGTAGATCATACCTGCTATCTGCGGTGACCCTCGGTGTTGACCCATGACTCCAGGTGACCCTATCAAAGGGGGTGTGGCACCAATCAGAGGAGACCTCCTCCCTTCCAACAAGTGTTGTGCCTGTATGGGGCTGAAACCTGGTGGCACTCTCTACAACACATAACAGACTGGTACAGTGTTTCCAGAGATAATATCTCTTAAGTTTTAACATATATGTAACGCAATGAGCTGGACTCCGAACAGGGGGATGGGCTTGCTATAAAATTACAGGACAATGAAACAGCATTTTATGGCATTTTTTCTGAACTGCAATTGATATGGGTTGGCTAATTCAAAATAATACCCGGTATGAGCTTATTGCTTGATAAATATCGTATCTTTAAAATCCATTCATAAATACGTCATATTCCAAACTTCGGTCACCACCCATTCCATATTGTGAAGATCTTGTGATGATATCATTATAAATATGTATTTTGCTCAGTAGTGCACCAATCAGAATTGTCTATGTTCTCCTATATTGTTCTAATAAAGCTCGACCAATGGGTAGTGTACAGAGCAATGTATGGATGCTATAACGATCATGATCAGATTGTTGTCAGGAAAATTTTAACAAAATCCTTCCCATAACATACTTCATTCTGGAAATGACAAAGAACTTCCTTTTATACCTAGAACTGTACATTTAACTGAGTTTTAATGAACACCATTTTGATTAACATTTCTTGACATAATCACTTTTAAGTGCCGGCATTACATGCAGATGCATGGATGTCTATATTTAGTACGAGTGATTAACTCGCTGCAATAAATGATAATTCAGATTAATGGAGTAGTACGTATATGTTTCATCTATTAAAGAATCAAGTCTCAATAACCATTTAAATGATGTTTCATGTTTTCAATGAAAATTGGCTTTGACCTGATTGAAAAGAGGCCCCCAGTAGTACTTACCTGTGCCTGAGGCGTGTGATGGAACTTAGGAGGTCCGTGGCCTGCTGGAGAACCCACATAGGCTGGAGAGCCTGGAATAGGGGGTGGCATGTTTGGTGGTACAGAATAAGGGCTTCGTGGGTGATGAAGGGGCATCTGGGGCACCTGCTGGTCCAAAGGCTCACCACGCATCTCCCGCTCAAGCTCCTCTGCTGTCACTGGCTTCTTTATCGAGCGTGGCTGTGACATCATCTGCTGTTCTATCTCCTCCAGAGTAGCACCACGACCACCTGACATCTGGGCAGCCACAGGCATTGGCTGTCGGTCAGGAGTTGACATTACAGGTGAATCCTGTTTTCGGAAAAAATATTTTTTGTGATTAGTTAATCAGATTTCCAACTTAAAACATATACATGTATACGATAAACCCAATGGAAGCTTCAAGGTGAGAACATAAGGCCATCTATAGATTCCTGTTACACACTTTGAGCAAGTAAGGTATGTAGTACTACATGATGTGAAATCATTAGAGTAATGATCATGAACTTCAACACTTTCAGGTCAGCAAGTTTTGTTTAACAAATGTAGGGAATCATACACATATAGCACCGATAACTCAAGAGTGCCTGTTAACTACAAGGCAGCTTACAAGTGTCGTACTTACCTGTCTAGGAGTGCCATGGGTTGCAGCCTTTGTGGCAAAGTCAAAGAGAGATTGCAGGTTATGGATGGCTGATGGCATGTTGGTATCCTTCACTGGAGAGCCCCATATGTTTTTACTGGAGGGTGACACCTTTAATAGAACAGAGTAATGTAACATTGTCACCTGATGATCAGATAGAGTATTTATTAGTATCGCAAAATAAAATTTGATTGAATATTGATCATGATATGACCATTAAGTATTACAATACATTTAATACTTCAGCATATTACAGTATTTTAGATTACTTTTGTATAAGTTGAAATCCTTTTGAACTTAATGCTGCACATATGTAATTGCTTTTTGTACCCATGTATAGACATTCACAGATTTTGAGTTTCTGAAAATAGTATCAGGTAAGTGTTTTTTGTGCACATAGGATTATTTCTCAAATATCAGCCACCAGAACTTTTCTGTATATCAAAATATCTCTCCATAAACACAGAATTCTACCTGACCCTTGACCAGTTAGTATAGACAAATTTAACTAAATCCTGATGAAGACATCTCCAATGTATACACCACTGGACCTCTCCAGCCTTTAATGTCAGACTTCTGCCTGATCTATGTGTACATAAATGTCACATAATTGACAGACTATAAATTGATCTATGTACGCTTTATAAGTGAATAGGGTAAGATGATCTTACCAAATGCTCTGTATCTAGGTATCCAGGTGGGGAGGCAGGACCAAAGATCTCATCCAGGTTCTGTTGTTTCTACAACACAATAACAAGCATGTTTACATGTTTCTGGAGAAAATGGGTTCACACACAGAAGCTACATGAAATTTGGAGGCTTCTTATCAAAGAGGAACAAAAAGTTCTGAACGTTTAATGTCCAAAGAACCCTGTCAATATCTTCTTTGAGCAGAGCTTGTTAGCATGGAGGATAGTGATGTTTACCTTGTTTGGTATGGGTTGACTTTTGTATACCAGAGTTGGGGATGATGGGTTTACCTTGTGTGGTATGAACTGACATTTATACCAGAGTTAAGGGTTGATGGGTTTACCTTGTGTGGTATGAACTGACTTTTACCAGAGTTGGGGATGATGGGTTTACCTTGTGCGGTATGAACTGACTTTTACCATAGTTGGGGATGATGGGTTTACCTTGTGTGGTATGAACTGACTTTTATACCAGTGTTGGGGATGATGGGTTTACCTTGTGTGGTATGCGCTGACTCTTGCTGGCATTGAGGATCGCTGGGTCGTCGATGTCATCTTCGTCGTCCACAACAAGTTGACTAAGGTTATGCTCCAGGTATTCCTGAATATATATTTTTGGTTAGAAACAATCAGCAACATAGCAGTTAAGATTAAAGCACTGATCCCTCATGAGGGATCCTACAGACCATGACTGATTACAAATTCGTGAAAACTAGGCCAGCTGATATATTACTTGTTACTATTCAGAGAATTTTCTATGGTGTTGACAATTAAACAACAAATTTGTGTATTAAAACAACATAATTTATATTCATGTTTATTGAATAACACAATTTTGATAGAACACCAATTCACTCAAAAAAGATTTTTTGGAAAATGTAGTGCTTTTAGGTTCCATACAGGTTACTGGTATCTGTTATATGGTAGGAAAATTAACTTCCTCAGAAAAACAATAACTTTTTGATGTATAAATTACCGTAAATTTGTGGGTACAGTGCGCAGGTACGTTTTTGGGGTCATATTTGAAAAAAAGAAAATTGAAAAAATAAATTTGGGAAACAAAAATCCTGAAAATAACCGGTATCAAACTAGAAAAGTAGCTTCAAATGTAGCTAGGTGTTTATAACGCCGATTAGTTAACGATTGATCGATTGGAGTCAACAAGCCAATGAAGGTCTCTCTCCTTACGATGATCTGCAGAAACGAAGAAAGTGTAGCTAATTTCGATGCCAGAGAATCGCCGATCAACTTCTGTTTCGACATCTAGCGGTTTTCCCATAATTATGAAAACGTAGTGTTTCAATGATAGGCTCCGTTCCATGTAAGTTCTGGTGTTTTTTTTACCAAATCTCTAAGCCTACTGTCAGTAGTGTGCTTTTTTATTCCCTGGCTCACTTTCATGTTGATCTTGCGTCTCAATCGATAACCTCATGAATCATTTCAATATTTTATTTTAAAGTGGTACATTGTGGTAGATAAGCCAGGGTAAGGTGATGGTGGAGTTTATACTGAAGTGGTACATTGTGGTAGATAAGCCAGGTGAAGGTGATGGTGGAGTTTATACTGAAGTGGTACATTGTGGTAGATAAGCCAGGTGAAGGCGATGGTGGAGTTTATACTGAAGTGGTACATTGTGGTATACTGAATGCTTTTATTTTTTCCCCTTTGAGTTGATTTGAAGGGGATGTATTGAATGTCCACGCTTCTAGTATAAACATATTTTTTATAATCCCTTTACGGTTAAATCATGATCAGTCTGTAGTTCTAACGATGCAGTAGGACTTCACGCCACGTATTGAGGAGTGAAAACAACACTGTCCCTCAATCGCGACTGCAAATAATTTCAATTAAATTGCAGTAGAGCTATTGTTAATCGGTAATCACTGATACAGTGTTAGCTAATTACTGCATTGTAATTTGTATTAACTGTGGTGTTGTGAAGTGTCAATAATTTTCGCTGAAGCATGGCGATCCTACCGGGATCAGACAGCGTCGGTGGTTATGCTTTTCGGTCAACTTACCTGTAGAAATGTTACCTGTGCCCAGCTAGTGTTTGTCCCCAAATCAGCAGTCATGACCACAGATTACAAATTTTAATCATTTCAGAGTAGGTAAAAATTGTGTCGCCAAAGAATTTCATTCTTTGTTGTTTTTTAATCTTCAATCATATCATATATGATTGACGACTCCAAACAATACTATTTGAAGGGAGGTAATCCAATATGGCGGACCAGAAACTTGAGAACAATAACCAAAGAATTACTTGTCCCTGTGTATAGTATGCACCCCCTTTTTTGACATGACAATATTAACCTAAAAAAGTGCACACTATACGCGCAAATTTACGGTATATGGAAGAACCATTTTTTCTAAACTTAGTATCCATCTGTATTTATTTCCCAAAAGCAAATGACCAAGATCAACAAAAAATCTTCACTGAAATTACAATCAACATGAAGCGGTCAATCTATAGTGGATCTTACCGCCCGGGATTGATAGCTTTTATCCACGGTATCATATCCAGAGTCCCTGGTTTTGTTAGAGAGGTTGGGAATCGCTCCCTCAAATTCACCAGCAAACTTCTCTGTTTGCCCTTCCCAGTCAAATCCAACATCTAAAAAAAACATAAACAAGAAACAATAAATAACCAGTACAGGGATCAATCTAGACTTGATTCACAACCGTTTATGGGTAGTTTCCCAATACTGAAGAAAATTCCCCCGTTCTTTTAAATGCTTCAAAATTCCCCTTTTTCAACAAGAAAATAGCTGTTTTTTCTTTAAAATATTTCCCCATATATATGTTTTCTTTAAAGTTCAACAGTTAAAATGCATAATACTGCATATATACATTTTCTTGTTACAAACATAAATTGTTTAAAAATTGAAATATACTGCACACATGTATGTCGGACAAAACATGATCTTTTACCTTCATGACGCTAGAGCCTTGTATCAAAAAATTTAATTTCCCCCAAATCTGAAAAAGGGTAATTTCCCCTAAAACCTAGATTGATCCCTGCAGTAGTACCAGAATATCTAAATTAATTTTTAAGATATATACTACAGCCATCACAAGAAAATTTGAAAATATCACCACACTTGTGGTTCATGTTATTTATTATAAAGAAGTAGAGCTGAAGCAAAAACCCTCTCAGGTACATTTTGTGTACCTGGAGTCTTGTTAAACCAGTTATCACTTAAGTGGAATTTCCACTATCTAGTCTGTTTTATGTGATTTTCATATTTGTCTTTTTCTGTTCTAAATTGTCACATTAATCCAGCTGTCTTGCAATCAAGTCTCTGCAGTTGGAAGTGAAGATGGCTGGATTCACGACTATATTTCACTCTTACATTAAATTTTTAGATACATTTTAATTAAATTAAATTATTATGTCCTTGTTCTTGGCAAATGATAATAAAATATGGTTAGGTTCAATAATCATTCAACACAAGTTTAAGCAGATATCCTACGTACACAATTACAATATCTTAACTATAATAGGAGAGACTTCTTTCATTATACATGTACAGTGAATGGGGCAGACTTTTGAAAACGAAGATAAAATACCATCAATTTCTCCACCAAAAGTTTCGTCATTCATCAAATCAAAATCAACCTCATCTTCTGTTGCATTCATCAAATCATTTCTAAATTGGTCTGATTTACCCCCTCCGATAGCCTGTAAAAATATGAAAATAGGCATGAGATTACACAATTAAATAATGTATTGGTCAATGTTGGCTTTATGATTTTATGTTTGCGTTTTTCCTGTGCTTACTTGAAACAGTTATTCTTTGTACAAATCATCTATGAGAACAATCAGGAGAATCATTTGTCTTGCCAACTTCAGAAACATATATTTTTTCTTAATGTTTAATAATTTTTCTATTTATTTATTTGAGCAGAAAATGTGATTTATCAGCTGCGCAGAAACCTCAGATTTCAAAGATGGTATATATACTGTTAATGTAATTTCTTAATCATCAGTGTTCACATTAAAAGCCAGTTGTTAATAAAAGTACTGTTTTAATCAACTTTAATGTTTGAACTAGATTTTTTTCAGAATACATGTATGTCAACATTATAGCATATGAAATGAAAAATCCCGAAACAACTTTTGACATGTCCCGAAACGACCCGAAATGACTTTCATTTCGTTACCGAAACGACCTGACACCACTTCAATGCAGGTTTGTTTTTACAGTTTTGTCACTGCATGATTTTTTTATGTACATCAAATGATCAAAGAAGTGCTCTGGTATCATCCTCAAGGTGCAGGGCTAGAAATTAATTTTGAATACCACATGCACTAGTCAATTGGTGCAGAAGTTTCCAATTTTTACTTGTCCATATGCAAATTCTACTAACCCAATCAATGTCATTCAACAAGGTAAACAATATCAAACTTTGACTAGTCAATTGATCTAAATAGCTAGCGGTTTTTAGAACTACAGGTCCAGCACACTCCGCCGATTGAGCTATATAGCTATAAAGACCTATATAGCTATATCCACCTATAAATTATAGCTGTATTGAGCTATATTTTCTGAGATTTCAATTTTCATTAAATTAAATCAAAGTCGCATAAAACAACAAGGTTTATGGTAATGTTGACTGCAAAAAGCATACGATTAGATGTATATTTCCGATTTTTTTACATCATTATTTTTTTAAAAGAATACTTATATTTAATGTCTTTTGTTATCAACCTAATGATACAATCTTCTTTTAAATGCGACTTTGTTTCGTTTTCCTTAAAAAAGAAAATCACTTGAAAACAGCTCAAAAGACCTATTTCAGATAGCGTAGGTCAATAGAGCTATTATAGGTCTTTACAGCTATATAGCTCAATCAGCGGAGTGTACTGGACCTGAACTAGTACACCTGGAGATTCCACCAGTCTCAGACTATCAGGATTCCCTTTTGTCTCGCCCTGAGGTGGTGCATATATATAGCCTTCAATTTCATCTCAACATATTAGGGGTACCGAGAATATAAACATAACCCCTGGAATTTCGAGGACACTGAACTATCCATTGGCAACTTTCCTGTATATACATTTATTTTAAAATTCTAGTATCTCAGCTTGTTACATCCTGTATTAATTCTTGGTAGTCCTAATGTCATAGGCACCTTAGTAACCAATATTCTGGGGGTATTTTTATATCTATATCTCTACAGTATAGATACATTTGTATAACCACATGTACATTATTTACAAACTTAGTATAATTCAAGCCTAACATCGTGGTTCCTGGTCGGATAGATGAAATAAATTAAAGATATTCTAAATAAACAACTTGATTGTATACTTTACTACAGTATATCATTTAGTACACCAAAAACTGAATGAGTAAAACTCGATACTATTTTTGAGTAGGAGATGGTAGAGAGTATTGCACAAATATAAGGTATTTGTCTGAAAACATCGATATAATCACTTTAAAGATAGTGTGTTTTATAAATTATGTTACAAAAAATATGACAGAGCTGCAATACGTAAAAGAATCAAGTTACATACGGGGAAATCAGTTTTTAACCGCTGCTTGTATGCTTCGTCCATTCTCATGCCATTTTCACTTTTGAGTTCCCACAATAATCTCGAATAATTACAGATACAAAAAACGAAACGCACTTAACTTTCTACTCTTGAACATACAAATAAGACCCGATGTTAACCCCTTAGAATTGTAATTTAGTTTTATTACATTTTATGCATGTTGAAGGATTTTACATTAAATTCGTGTATGTGTGGGTTAGAGATTACAAATGTCCGAATCGAGACTGCCGAGGGACGTCCGATTGTTCCGTCTAAAACACTCTATATATATGCACCGGCTTCTGATTGGCTGTTTGGTCCTTTCTGAAGACGCAATATTTTCCGCCATCTTTCGTCAAACAACGGAAATCTCCGACAGAAGATGAAGAAAATTGGTTTTTGAGACAATTACAGGCGGAATATGAAAAATGAACATGATTTTGGAAAACAGTTGTAAAAATATGCCAGCATGAGCCGTTTAGATATAACCAGTGTGTGAAAAAATGGGTAATTTGCGATAGCCAGTCTCCGTCGTGTTTCCGACATGTCTGAAGTCGACATTGCCGAAGATCTACCGAATGGTGACGATTCGGCTTTCGCGGACGATCAGCACGATGGAAGCGGCGATGCTTCAAACTCCGTAGTTCAGGCCGTAGATACAGAAAGCAATGGTCATAACACAATAAGTGCTGAGCATGTATATGTTGCAACTTCACAGGGTCTCCTGACAGCTGCAGAACACTTTCAAGAAGCAAACGGCCTTAAAACGACACATATTGTCATTCACGATCAAACTCTGACAGTAGATTCTAGTGGCCTGAAGACGCCCACCACCCCGATACCCCCTCCTACCCCTGCAACACCACTAAGTCGAGAGAAGGGGTTGAAATACCAATGGGATGATTCTGTACACATGACAATTTTACCAGTGCGATGTAAACACACGAATGGGGAGCTGCACAAAGCTAAATTTGGTTCAGGTATGAAAAACCTGTAGCAGACGACGCAATTTCTTTCTCTTTTTTTTTATAAAAAAAATAAAAAGTAAAGAGTAAAGTTTCATTGTTTAAGTTTGCTTACAGTCTCAAATATGCCTCATATTGCCATCAAATATCTTAAGATATTAATTTGGATTTTTTCCCTCCCAATTTTATTAATCTGCTGTCACCTGAGCTTGTACATAAAAAATAAACAACATTTAGCAAATTTAATTGGAGTTGTGGATTGTCCCAAGAAAAAACATCAATCTGATCAAAAATAGGTTTCGAAAAAAAAATTATGATTTTGCATGTGACATGCCGTAATCAATATAATTTAAACATGTATGGTAAATTTTAAAATAGAAAGTGGCTTTGATTCTTAAATAATTCATAGACATGTCAACAGAGTATATTTTGATATGTTTTCTTTCAATTCATTATAGGAGGGAGAGGACGTTGTATTCGAGCATTTGAGGACGAATGGTTCACTCCTAATGAATTTGAGGCCAAAAGTGGACGTGCTAGCAGCAAGGATTGGAAGCGAAGTATTCGATACGGAGGCAGGACATTGCAGTGTCTGATCGAGGATGGTATCCTTCAGCCCCATGCAACATCTTGTACATGTGCAGCCTGCTGTGATGATGAATCTGTGGTCAGTAACTTTAAAACAAATTCCAGTTTGCTGTTGATTTAGAATCAATTACATTGTATGTATGCTTTATTGTACAGATTACCTGTTATGTGTTTGAGTATTATCTCTAAATATATCTTTAAAAGTTATGATAACTTCCACATCATACCTGTGATTTATGTAAAGTTATCTCCCTTAGGGACACAATTTCACCTTGTGCATACAATGTAGAGTTATGTCCCTTATAAAACTGAATTTAATGAAATAGCATTGTCAAATAATTAATCAATATATGTATTGTGTACTTTCAAAATGTGTGTTTGTTTTTAGCCATTTCAGTATTGTCTTTTATATTGAAATTTAAAGGATATATTTTTTAACTATTTTCCATGTGTCTTCCAAAATTTAGTTTTGAGGAGAACCCGCCAACCAACCAACCAAATTCAGTTACCATGAACAGACCAGTCCAATCCGATTGTACAAAACAATCTATTTGTTTATATTATGAATTATCAGTTGTAAATAAAATTTACATTTCCTTTTTTGCCTGAACAGACTGGTCCGATCCGATTGTTTGTTCCATACAAGAGGAGAAAAAAGGACAGTGAAAGTGATGCTTCTTCTCCAACAAGGATAGAATCTATTCCTGTGCCTGTTAATATTTCCAAAAAACCGAGGATGAATTCCACCAAATCACCAGGACCACCAGTCACACCAGTGTCTTTGGCCAATGCTATCACTCTGGGAAATCAAGTCCCTGTGTCGATGAAAGACCATGGTAGGAACCCATGCAAAATATCTGCCAAACTGAATTTATTTTTACTGTATATATGTTCATTATCTGTTTCCTTACCATAACACAGATCATAGAATACTTTTCAAACTGCTTGTTTTAGGCTTAAGTTCTGCAAAAAAATATTATAATTTACAAAATGCCATTAAAAATTATTAGCAAGTTGATAATATCTTAGATTCTTTCAGCAAAATCATTGTCTTAAGTTAGGAAGTTAAACTTTGTGGTTATTAACAATAAAATGCTGTTTCAATTCATGTAAATAAGCAAATACATATTTTGTAAAGCAGTTCAGTTGAAGTACTTGGAAAAGATAATTTAGATAATAAAAACACATTAGTAAAACTTATCATGAATATATCTTCAGCAGTTGTAAAACATGATATCATAGTTGTATGACTGGTATGTTTCAGTAGGTATGATGGTATCCATAGGCAACAGTATCAACACTCATGCACAGGGGCCACAACCAATCAAAATGACGAGTGCTGATGGGGAGACGGTACAGATATTTACAACAGATGCAGCTGGAAACATCATCACTGGTGGTAAGCATTTGCACTATCAGTATCTTTGACATAGTCAATAGTTGTATATGTTGTATAGTGCATATGATACATTATCTTATACAACGGGAAAAAAAGTCCTATTAATCTTTAAACTCTCCGAGATTTGGATCTCCTCACTTTTTATTGTACAGAGTTTCCTCCATTTTAGTACATGTATACTGGAAAGTTTACAGTTGTATTTATTGCCCACGTATTTTGAAAATCCCTTATCTGTATGAATTAATGTTATAATATATTACTTTCTCATTGGTATGTCAATCAAAAGGAGCCTGCCTGATTGATAAGTGATCAAATGGTATAGTATTATGGCCAGGTGGCATTGTAAGCCATTTTACAATGACAGTTGTGGGAATTCATCTGATAATGATATTGTTACACAGTTTCTTGTAATTTTTCTTAAGAAATGGGGAAAAAATGGAAATCTACTAGGGCTTTTGCCAGGTGTTTATAAAGGTCTGGATCAGGGACCCGTTCCCAATTGAAAAATGACCCTGCATTTCTGACTCTGCATTTCCTTAATTTCAGTCTTTATTTTCCCAATTGGATTAAAAAGCAAATTCATTATATGTGCAACATTAAAAGTATAACCGTCCGTGAAGGAGCATTCAAAATAAAGAAGTAATGAAAATTTGAAATAGAAAAGACATAAACACTGAAAATTGATGTGTTTATGTATTTCTATGCATGTTAATGTATGGAACAGCTAGAGGAAAACATTTTTGCAAATCCCATTGATGTTTTTTTTTTTTTCAAACTTATGATATTTTCCAAAACCTGTTTATGTGGGAAAACTGATGAAATTTCACAATTTTTACCAAATGCTGATGATATTTTCCCAATTCCTTCTCAGGGGCCCTTCCCTAAAATTGCTGGCAAAAATCATGTACCGTATACTAATTCCTTGTAAATGTTTAGCTATGACGTAAGTGGCTACTTAAAATTACAGGTATATTGTTGACTGTATCAATAAATTTAATAAAAAAAACTAAAAAAAACTAGCACTTTTACAATATATCACATTTACTAGTCTATTTACAAATGTAAGTTTAGTGTCTATGTGGTTACATGTGCATGTATCTTGTGTGCAGTACTGGGTGACACGTTTTTGTGTTTAGGCAGTTTACGTACATAAATATGTGGCGTGCCATGCTTGACAGATACATGTGTTTGTGTTTAGATGCAGTGATGATGACCCCTATACCTGTGACCCCTAAAGCTCCCCAGACCACTGTGATGACTGTGCCTGATGTCTCCGAACAAAGACAATGGTGGCAACTTGAGGAGGTACTGTGAATTCATATTTATAGACAGAGTTTTTGAAATGTGGCTAAGTTTAGTGTAATAACTATTTCAAAACATAGAAATGCAGAATATTTTCAGCATTTGTTTTTAAAACTTAATAGATTTTAACAAAATTTAGTTAAAAACAAGCAACACAGTTAGGTGACTGAACTAGAGGTTGTCTCTGCTCAACAAAATATGTTCTTGAGACTCCGGTCTATCTTTTTTATATAAATGTATGTCTTCTGACACTGGTTGTGTTTACAGGTCTTGTTCTAGAGTTTGTGAAGATGTACACAGGGTTTTTAAGAGCTTCAGCCCTCAGCAGTTTTCCTCTATAAATAAATCAATATGGCCCTAAATGACCACAGTTGTCAATGGACCATTCGGTATAAACTCGAACAAACAAACAAACAAACTATGCATGTATTTGGATTAAGTACATATATTTATCATTTACTCCATTGGGACAAAGCTGCAATACTAACTAATATGCTAATATTTATAACTTAAGGGACAATGAGATCCACGCTCCCCTAGTGGTGGATGTTCAGTGAAGTTCAGCATACCCAAGTTGATGGATTCACTAGTCCAGCCATAAGAGTGAAAGAAATTCAAAAAAAAAGATGACCAGGCAACATCAAATGTGGAGTCTTGACAAATTTAATCCAGTTTACATGTTTTGGCCCACTTGTTGTTACGTCATTAGAACCATGACATCCCACCTTGTGGGCTGAAACATGTAAACCGTAATATGCTTATATGTATTAAAAAGTTAATTGCACTTTCAATTTTTCTCAACAAGGAAAGTGAAATGTTCCCTAGATTACCTGCATCAAAACACATGCTTTTCTTTTATAGCTTGTAAATGGAGTACTGAGCCAAGCCCAACAGATAAAGGCTCTGATTGAACAAGCCAAGCAGCAGAGTCAAATGTCCCGGGACGCTGCAATTCATCAACTAAAGATGCAGATGGACAAGGAAAAACAAGATGTAAGTTGCATTAATAAGATTATGTTTTGTGGAAAGAATCTACACACTTCATGAGTACAACCCATTACCCGACTATATTAATACAGTCGATGTGAGTATTGATCAGTTCAAAAGTTTCACAAGGCTAGGCTTTGTAGTTGAGCTTCAATATAGTGAGTTTGAACTCTATCAAATTTTTTGGGAATCAATTTTTGAGTTTTAACATATGGAAATGTATTTAAACATGGATAAGCAGGGTTAGATCTATCACTAGGTGGAAAATTATTGATTTTATTAAAAGAATCAAGAACCTACAAATTCAGATTTGCTAGAGGTTTACATATACAAGTATGATATACACATATGTACTTCTTTCAAATTTAAATGGTGCACAATTTAAAAATAAAAAGATGCAAAAAAACTTGATGTGGTTGTCCCAATATCTACACAGTATTTAAGGGGGAAAGTTTGTCTTTATTAATGCAGCTGTCTCACAATTCAGCCTCTGTCCTGGCAACATAGGTAGCTTGATTATTGAGTGTAACAGTACATCAAACTATGTATCAAAATAGTTGATGCCTCCATAAAAAAGCTTCTGATGACGATGTGCTTGCAGAAATAATTCAGCATTGTTACGTAGTCTGAAAATTTAACTGCAAATTATACATAGTACATGCATGAATTACACATAACTTAAATAATGGATTGAAACTTGAAACATGAACTTGTATTTTGAAATCAGTGTACCTCCTGTCTTGGCCCTAATCAGATTTGTTCACTGTATATTATATTCATTTAAAAATTTAGCATTTATTAATTCCATTTTTTTAGCTCGCCCATCCTAATATTACTTCTCACCAAATGTCAGTAAAGATCTGAAGTTACATGCTACTGTGATTCTATTCTGTAATATAAACAAACATTGTAAATACTAACTTTGGTTACAGGCATTAAATGCAGCGCGTATGGAGGCCCAGATGAGCATACAACGTGCAGTGATGGAAGAGCGCGCCCAGAAGGACATTGCAGTACAGCAGGCATTGGCCACCGCACGTGGAGAGTTTCAGGAGAAATTAGACTCGGTGACAGTGGTGACATGTGATAAAGTGTCGTACAATGACTCGTGGACACATCAAGGAAGCCAAAATAACATAGAGAGCATCATGGTGACGGAGGTGGAGGACGATTCGGACAAAGAGAAAGAATAAGTGGTGTCATGTATTTGGTTACTGAGCTTCTTTGGTACATGAGCTACATAGGATATATTTACTAACACAAGAATCATGCATTATTTTAATGAGATATCAGATGTCGAGTTCATACAGACAATGACTTTAAAAACAGATATTCAGTCTAAATTTCTACCATTTTTGTCCTTAATGTACACGCTTCTGTAGATCATCAGACATTTGTAAGAGAGATCATGAGGATCATGTAACAGATTTTTACAGGAGGATCAGATAACTTCCACTTGACTTCCACTAGAATCATCGGGTATTCTGTAAAGCCCGTCACAGGATCATCTAACAGATATTTAAAGGTGGATCAGATAATTTACACTGACTTCCACTAGAGTCATCAGGTATTCTGTAAAGCCCGTCACAGGATCAGATAACAGACTTTTACAGGAGGATCAGATAACTTCCACTTGACTTCCACTAGAATCATCAGATATTCTGTAAAGGCTGTCACAGATTCATCTAACAGATATTTAAAGGTGGATCAGATAATTTACACTGACTTCCACTAGAGTCATCAGAAATTCTGTAAAGGCCGTCACAGGATCATCTTAACAGACATTTAAAGGTGGATCAGATAATTTACGCTGACTTCCATTCGAGTCATCAGGTGTTTTGTAAAAAAGCCTAAAACATTTACAGGCCTTTCAAACGATGCCATTTAGATGACATCTATTCCAGAACCATTTCATTTGTTTTTAGTAAAAACTTTCATGTTCCGTTTCATGACTGTTGATGACCATTGTCTCAAAATGCTGTATAGTTTTAAGGTATCTTCAAAGAATGCTTTGAATTTCATGAAAATTCTATCAAATCTTCATGCAACAAGTTTTTATTTTTGAGCTGTATTTGAAATTCCTTACGTGTCTGCACAAATGTAAGAACTTTTCAAACAAATGCTTTAATCAGACTCCCGTCAAAAATTCAATAATTGAATACAACAACTAGCGGCATCATGATTTTCAACACTTGAAGTAATCTTTGTGCGACAACTCAAGTTTGAATGCTGGGCCAGATGCACCCATTTATTTATTTAATAGGACTGTTATGATCAAGTCTGTCACTCAATGCTTAGCAAAATTTGCATACAGATGTGTACACATCAGATTTATTCTTTCATCATGGATAAATTACAATCAGCGTTTATTCCACCTGAGCTGGTATGATAGAACCACATCCACCTCTGTGCAATCTTCCTTGTTTAAGATTGAATTGGTTAATACTTTCCTTGACATTATAAAAGTATAACAAAACATTTTCTGACTGTTTTTTTGTTACATCTGAAGCCCAAATTGTTACCCAAGGCTCGGGCTGAGTTCAACAATTTGATTAAGGATCAACTAAACTTATATATCAAAACCTAAATCTCGGTCAGCAATTGTTTTGTTATATTACATATGCACACCTGTTATTCCTTTAACCCTCTCGCCCCTATGTAACTATATTAGACTCCACCATGCATTGATATTGAAGAGTCCATTATGGTCAATAGTGATAAAGGGTAAATGTCAGTTAACAACAGCAGTTAACTGCATAATGATTGATTTTGTATTAAGATAAACTGGAGGGAAGGTAAATCATTTGTGTGCCTTAGCCAAGTTTTCACTCGTACATAGGAGCGGCCCCATATTGTCATACCAATTATAGTGCAACTGGCTACTGATATTCTTAACTTTAAGGAAGATATTTTTAGGTCACCTGAGCTTTAGCTCAAGTGACCTATTGCTATCCGTTTTCGTCCGTCGTCCGCTAACATTTTACATTTCAAACTAAAAGTCAAGTTCTGCAGGGCCGATTGAACTGAAAGTTGTTAGGAATGATCGCCTCATGGTCCTGACAAAGTTTTGTTATTTTTCGGGTCGATCAGAAATCCAATATGGCCGCCACGGCCGCCATTTTGAAAACCTATTTCAAACTTAAAATCAAGTTCTGCAAGGCCGATTGAACTGAAAGTTGGTAGGAATGATCGCCTCATGGTCCTGACAAAGTGTTGTTATTTTTTGGGTCGATCAGAAATCCAAAATGGCCGCCACGGCCGCCACTTTGAAAACCTATTTCAAACTTTAAAGTAAAGTTCTACTTGGACGATTGAACTGAAACTTTGTAGGAATGATCGAATCATGGTCCTGACAAAGTGTTGTTATTTTTCGGGTCAATCAGAAATACAATTTGGCTGCCATGGCCGCTATTTTGTAAATACCTATTTCAAACTTAAAAACAAGTTCTAATAGGCCGATCTCACTTAAAATCGGTCTAGGAATGATCAGCTCATGGTCCTGACAAAGTTAAGTTAACATTATACTTAACTATTTTTTACTCAACATATTTTATATTTCAACAATAAAAATAAATACTGTAGGACTCAGGTGACCGTTAAGGCCCATGGGCCTCTTGTTTTGTAATATATTATTATTTATTATTGTTGTTATCATTTAATATTAATATTATAATAATCAGTCTGATTAAAACCAGTTCCTAAATTCACAATGTATGATTCGCTGCATAGCAGATCATCTTAGGACACCACATCTTGCAAGACTCTTTCTGATGTAGCCAACTAGTATGATGCCCAACAAATTTTCCTATTTGGAAAACACAGATAATATATGTTCATAACTATTTGGGTACTAGTATAATATTTCATGAAAAGAAACAAACGTGGGGAATTTTAGGAGCTGGTGTTAGTCAGATTGAAATATCACATCTGTGTATTTTTGTGAACTTGTAGATCAGAGGAGTGCAAAAGGCAGAGTTAATACAGTTAGATGTGGTATAAGTAGTTATAAGTAATCGTTTACTTTGGTGCACCATGTTGTGGTGGTTCAGGTTTTAAAATACCAGTGCGTCCATCATTCTGTTTCTAGCAAGATTTTTCAGCATTTGAACAAGACTGGTTTGTATGCACTTTAAAAAAATGTTTCTGATTTGTATACTAGTGAACTATATATAGCAGCTGAGTAACGAGGTCACACAGGAGTTCCCAAACTTAAATATAAAGTAAGCTTGGTGCCATTGTACTAAGTTGTATTACATTGTACTGGAGGCCGTATTTAATTTGTCCCTAGCCATTAATGGGTATTATCACTGCCCATATTGAGTTGAAAGTTGGATATTACTTGTTAGATGATGTTTGTAGTAGCTGTGGTCTTTAAAGAGAATCATGCAAAAAGAGTGACAATGTTACCATCAAAGAAAGCACAAAAAGAACAATGATTTATAATATACATGTAACTCATGATATATGTTGATGAGGACGCTCCTGTTTGGTCTTGTTCATTTACTTTCTCAGAAACTTACCAGGTATTAAGGCTTAAGCTGCAATTAGGTGTTTTATAGAAAACTAGTCACTTTAAGTGAATGGAAAAGCTTCAACATTTTATTCATTTTTCCCTTTAACAAATTATGAAAATTTAAAAGCAATAAATTTATCCCGTGACAAGATAACAGTTACTTACTCCCGAGACTATATAACTTACAGTAACAAGGCCTAGGGTTCACTGTATTATTGTGTATGGTCGCCCATAAAATCATACTTTGTATATCAATGACACGTATACTTTGTGTAATGTATATCGGTTCAATACTATAGAAATAGGTTGCATCCAAAATATTTTTAACTAACGGTGTTTGCATCATTTTATTTGTATAAACAATTTCTTTCTCTGCATTGAAGAGATATGTAATTTATTTAGTACAAGGGTCTAGACAGTGCTAGTGTATACAGCAATGCCTAGTAACAATATAATTGTTACTCTACTCTAGATACTATATATATATATATAGCTAATTAACAGAAAACATCGAAAAAAAATCATGTTTTTAAATTTCAAAATGGCAATTTATCACAGTAATAGTCCTTAAAATAACCAGATGGATGGTGACTTTTAATGATTTTCAAAGTACCGATTAACGAGTTTTCATATTGTGTACATATGTACGAAGTACCGATTAACGAGTTTTCATATTGTGTACATATGTACGAAGTACCGATTAACGAGTTTTCATATTGTGTACATGTTTCTGTCTTCACTTTTCAGATGTTTGGGAATTTGTCTTTGTAACAGCTGGTTTGTCATTATGACCTCAGCTGTTGTGAAGCAATAAATACTAAGCAAGAAGTCATGACAGAATTCAGATTGATATACTGTATTTATCTGGCAATAAAACCATCCTTATATATTGCAGTTCAGTTAAAATGCCACACATGCTACTTCATTGTCCTGTAATAAACCAATTGTCCTACTTCAAGTACTTCAAGTAGTTCAAGTCAGATATAATGTGTTGGCCCCCTGGGCTTTAATGGAGTATAGATACAGTATTTTGGTAAGGAGAATGTGTGGTTGGTTGGTTGAGGTGTGTCAGATGTGTGACAATGTGTGGGTAAGGATGACAGTTGTGTAAGTGTTATAATGTCATCATTATAAAGACGTGTGTTCAATGAGTGATGTGAGTATGTACTGAACTGAGGGGGGAGATTGTTTTAATGTGTACAATAAATGAATAATTGGTTATATTGTTGTGGTATCTGTGTTTTTTTTGTGATGACCAGGTAGCTATGTACAGTTGAAGCCCAAATACACTTCTTTAGGTAAAGGGTACCAGCAAGCCAAACTATATTATTGTCAGTACACATGTATTATGAAATATTTTTCAAGTTGAATGTTTTGAAGTAGAAATTAAAAAAAAAATAACCTGAAAATGCAGGGGTTTAACTCTGGACTACCATCCTCAATATCCAGGGGTTATGCTCACTTTCGCTCTCTGCACTCCTGGAATATGTCATAGCAAATTTGAAGGCACACGGCTGTCTTTTTTATTGGTGTCGGGTAAACCAGAGATGGTGTCAAAGCCACCAAATGCTCGCCTGTTTAAAATTTTATCCTATTTAAAAAAATTGTTTGTAATCCTATTTAAAAATTTGTTTGTAAAAATGTAAAGTTCAAAACAGGTCAAAAGTCAAAAAAAGATTTGATTTTTAGGTCACCTGAGCTTTGCTCAAGTGACCTATTCTAATCGCTTTCCGTCCATCGTCATCTGTCATGCGTAAACTTTTTACATTTCAACTTCTTCTCAATAACCAGTGGATGGATTTTTAGGTCACCTGAGCTTTGCTCAAGTGACCTATTCTAATCGCTTTCCGTTCGTCATCCGTCCTGCGTAAACTTTTTACATTTTCAACTTCTTCTCAAGAACCAGTGGATGGAATTTTTCCAAACTTGGTCAGAATCATCCATAGTAGATGAGGCTACAAAACTGTAAAATTGGGATTCCTACCCCAACCCCTGGGGCCAGGGCGGGGCCCCAAAGGGAAAATTAACCAATATTTCAAAAATCTTCTCCAGACTCAGAGGTACTACACTCATTTTCTTTACATGGAAAGAAAGATCATCAGGGGCTTTACTTACATTGTAAATTTCAGGCCCCCCGAGCTATCCGTTCTCCCTTGGGGAGGGGGTAAAGTTTACTTTAGGTTATATAGGGAAATAACACTTTTGGGTATATATTTTATCCATTTTCAGCAGAAAATTACTCAAACTTAGTCAGAATCATCTATGGTGAATGAGAGTATTACTTTGTAAAATTGGGATCCCTGCCCCATCCCCAGGGGCTAGAGCGGGGCCCCAAAGGGAACATTTACCAGTATTTTCAAATTATTATCTTTTGATGACATGACAAGTATTGTATTTCACTTAGTTTACATGCTGATTTCCACATCACATCTAAACAATAAAATAAAGCTACCAGTACTTATGATAAGTATAACTCAGGTGACCGCTAAGGCCCTTGGGCCTCTTGTTATTATTTATTTATTTAACTGTCCTTGTATTTTACCCCAGAGTAACTTCTATACAAAATATCAGCATCCTAGTACACATATTTAATGAATGACAAGGTTCTTAATAACTTACAGTAAAAACTGTAACGTTGATGTGCTTCCAAAAAGTACAAAGCAGGTGGAAAATTTCAAAAAATTGAGAATTATTTATAAATTTTAACTTCACTTCATCCATATCATCCTCCACAGGAACCTCCATGCCAAATATCAGCATCCTAGTACACATATTTAATGGCCGACAAGCTTCTAAATATGTTGCAGTCAAAGCTTTAACCTTGATGTGCTTCAAAAAGGTTGAGTACAAAAGAGGTGGAAAATTTGAAATTATTTTTAAGTTTTAACTTCACTACATCAATAGTATACCCGACAGGAACCTCAATGCGAAATACATATTTGATGACTGACAAGGTTCTAAATAACTTTCAGTTAAAGCTTTAACGTTGATGTGCTTCAAAAAAAAAAAAAGTACAAAACAGGTAAAAAAAATCAAAAATTTGAAATTATTTTTTAATTTTAACTTTACTACATCTTTACTACATCAATAGTTTACCCCACTCCATGCCAAATATCAGCATCCTACAACACAAATTTAATGAATATCAAGCTTGTTAACCCCTGGATATCGAGGAGGCTACACCCCTGGAATATCTCATAGCAAAATTGAAGGCAAGCGGCTAGCTATTTGATTGGTGTCGGGTAAAAAATCCTGACCAATCACTAGGCTGATGATTGTTCTTTGAAGATTACAGAGGAGAGATGCCCGACTTCAAAGCCAGAAAGTTTTACCGTTACGCGACCGCGAAATTCTTTTTATGTACGTCAAAGGATCGAACTAGTTTTTGTATCGTCCGCAATGTGCTGCACACTGAGCTTCGATTTTTCTTTGACATATTCCAGGGGTACAGAGAGCGAAAGTGAGCGTAACCCCTGGATATCGAGGATGATACTTTACCAATGCTGCCGGAATTATACCATTCTCGATATCCAGGGGTTACACTCACTTTCGCTCTACACCCCTGGAATATGTCATAGCAAAATTGAAGGCTCAGTGTGCGTCACCTTGTTGATGAGACAAGAAGACTAGTTGATGTCCATCAAAAGAATTTCGCGGTCACGTGACGGTAACAATTGACAGGCTTTGAAGTCGGGCGTCTCTCCTTTGTAATCTTCAAAGGACAGGTATCGGCTTAGCAATTGGTCAGGTGTTTTTTTACCCGAGACCAATCAAACGGCTATCTTTGTGCCTTTAATTTTGCTATGACATATTCCAGGGGTGAAGAGAGTGAAAGTGAGTGTAACCCCTGGATATCGGGGATGGAATTATACTTTTAACTTGAAAAAAAGTCATGATGGAATTAACTGTTTAAGCCAGAAAAAAATGTTTGGGTGCTTCTGTCATATAAAAGGAAGACTACTCCAAATCAAAAGAAACCCCGAGAGGAACTCTTCTTCACGATTAAAGCTGATGCATTGGTACCCTTTACCGTTATCGGTTTAATCCTTTCACCTATGTAACCTAGTAGACTCTACCTTGTATTGACCTAGATGAGTCAATTATGGTTTACAGTGGTGAAAGTATAAAACAAGTCCGTTTATAATTAGTATAAAGTGTATACTCTAATGGGTTTGTCGTTTGATCCCAGCACTGTATGTCAACCTGTCTAAAGTGAAAACCGGCATTGGTTTAGTATTTTCTAACCAAGGATTGGGGGAGTACATATACAAAAAAACACTACTAAGTGTTTGCTGGATAACTTCAGTTACTCGATAGTTAAACGGAAGTACAACATTTAAAATCAAACATTCATGAGTGAACAAAATGTTAGGCATGCACTCTAAGCATCTCTGGTCCAAAATGTAAGGCATGCAATCTAGGCATATCTGGTCCAAAATGTTAGGCACGCACTCTAGGCAACTCTGGTCCAAAATGTGGGCCTGTACTCCATGCATCTCTGGTCCAAAATGTTAGGCACGCTCTCTAGGCATCTCTGGTCCAAAATGGGAGGCATTCACTCTAAGCACCTCTGGTCCAATATGTTAGGCACGCACTCTAGGCAACTCTGGTCCAAAATGTGGGCATGTACTCCATGCATCTCTGGTCCAAAATGTTAGGCACGCCCTCTAGGCAACTCTGGTCCAAAATGTGGGCATGTACTCCATGCATCTCTGGTCCAAAATGTTAGGCACGCTCTCTAGGCATCTCTGGTCCAAAATGGGAGGCATGCACTCTAAGCATCTCTGGTCCAAAATGTTAGGCACGCACTCTAGGCAACTCTGGTCCAAAATGTGGGCATGTACTCCATGCATCTCTGGTCCAAAATGTTAGGCACGCACTCTAGGCATCTCTGGTCCAAAATGGGAGGCATTCACTCTAAGCACCTCTGGTCCAAAATGTTAGGCACGCACTCTAGGCAACTCTGGTCCAAAATGTGGGCCTGTACTCCATGCATCTCTGGTCCAAAATGTTAGGCACGCACTCTAGGCATCTATGGTCCAAAATGTGGGGCATGTACTCCAGGCATCTCTGGTCCAAAATGTTAGGCACGCACTGTAGGCATCTCTGGTCCAAAATGTGAGGCATGCACTCTAAGCATCTCTGGTCCGAAATGTGAGGCATCATCTCTGGTCCAAAATGTATACACCAATGGTTCATTGAAATATCTCAATAATGAAGGAATCGTGCTTTAGACAACAACAAAAATGAAGAAAAATAACCTGATAGTTGACGACAATTTGTGAAAGTTGACCTAGAAATGTTTGAGTACCATAAAGAGATAATGGCATTCTGCCAACTGATGATGATGTGTTTTCATCAGCTAACAAATTAAACGCCTATCGGTGAAACGGGGGGAAACATGTCACGGGCGATGGTAAATTGTTCTGCTATTTGAACTGAAAGGTTTATACAACACGGCGGCTTACCATTAACAAGCGACGTGTCAGTCGGCATAATCATTTCCGATAAAAAAAAATAGCAGACCAGTGGCTTCTTGTGACAAAATGTATAAAATATTGAAATATTTCAAGGTTTTGTTTACCTATACTTGGTTTTGTTCTTAAAAGGCAAAGTTGACGACGAGCCTCATTCACGAATGTTGTTTCCGACAGATGATTTACTGTCTATATTGAAAAAAGCATCATCTCAATTGCGATTTCAAGGATTTGTGAATTCGACCTACAATAATAGACCGCGAAATAAGTACACACGAATTGAAGTGATTCGCAGTAACCGATTCCAAACTGAAACAGTTGACTCATTGAACTATATCAGAATGTGCATGCACTTGATAGAGCACTCGCCTTCACCAAGACGGCTGGGGTTCGATTCCCCGATAGGACGTGAACATGTATGGGGTCACGTGGGGTTTCTCCGGATCCTTCAGGATAACAAGAGTTATATATCTTGTTCGATATTGAATAACTATTATGAATCAAGGGGAATAACTCATCCGTGCTAACACAACCATATGCCGGTTTAATCGCCCTATCAACTTTTGTAGAACCATTAAGACAAAGTTTTAAATTGTTTTCGGCAATTGGAAACATACAAATCGTCATGGTTATATTTCTTCTTCATAAAAAATCTGAATTAACTGCCTGAAGGTAGGGTAATCTATACCACGTTTTCACTTGAAAGCTATGACACCAGACAGACACCAGACCAGCGTCATCAGACCTGACAAAAATTCCAACCAAAAACCATACCAGACCATATTTGAGAACATGCATATCCCATTTTGATCGAAACGTAAAAATGCGTGCTAAATGAATTGGAACACTCATAAATATGAATATTTTGTTGTTGAAGAAACCTCAGTCATGTGCGTTGCAATAAATACCAGCCTACATGTACATAGCCAAATTGTAAGCCACAGGTACATGATAAACAGTCTGATCCCCGAGAGCAGGTCTGACATGATTTATTTCATTCAGTTTTAGCCTTTAAGACTGTCTAAAAATCCCATAGCTGTTACTTTTAATTAATCTACGTTCTAGAATTATTTTCGTGAATATTTGTTTTGCAGACGAATATTTCGTTTCGTGAATATTTAATCGCGACCATATTTCTTTACGTGGTGTTTAATCTCGAGCATTCTTCATTTCGTAAATATTCAATTTCGAGACTATTTCTATTCGTGGATATTTATTTTTGCGAATATTTTGTTCATTGAAAGGAAAAGTAATATCTCATAAATGCTATCAACACCATGCAACAATTTGATTGTATAATTTAATGAATTTAATATAATGATGAATCACCGCTGCAGGTGGGGGATCAGTTAAAGAATACACCTGCTGTTACCCATTGCGTGTATCGTAGGAGGCGACTAATGTTGGAACCCCTGTAGAATTGGGGATTTGCTTTGGTGTCCTCTATTAGGGGACACAAAAGCGACCAAAATAAATCTGCTGCACCCATTTCGGATCTTTATCTTTACTTTCTACCTCTACCACAAGCAGTGTTTGTGTGGTTATTGACAAAGAGCAATAAATCAGTTATGCATGGTCCTTTTGTTATGATTGTACCTTTGATGTGGAATATGTTATGAATCACAAAACGTTTCCTTCGATCAAAATAAAATAGCATTTATCGCGTGTGTACCTCATGCAGTCAGTACACTATCATCATATTTTATTGCATATCACCTTTATTTAGTACATTCACTCTGCATAACCCTATACATTGACAATGAACGCAATATGAGTACCCAATGTCATTTTGAAGAATATCTGAAATACCGCGAAATTCTTATGTTTAGATCACTAATAACTAAAATTTTATATTGTAAATGCAGGCTTCATGTAATAAGGATATAAGCTCATACCAGCATGAATGGGTTTTTTATTAGGTCACCTGAGACAAAGTCTCAAGTGACCTATTGCGATCGCCTTTTGTCCGGCGTCGTCCGTCGTCCGCCGTGCGTCCGTAAACAATTTACATTTTCGACTTCTTCTCCAAAACCCCTGAACCAATTTCAATGAAATTTTGCAGAAAACTTCCTTGGCCAAAGGTCAACTAAAATTGTGAATTATATGGTCCCCAGCCCCAGGGGCCTGAGGGGCGGGGCCAAAAAGAGTCAAATTGACTAAAATTTCAAAAATCTTCTTCTCAAGATCCAGATATGGTAGAATCAAATACT
>NW_018406643.1:176135-294742 GCF_002113885.1 Mizuhopecten yessoensis
AAATCACCGAAGATATATACAGTACCAGTTGATTTGTATTTGGACACAGTGTCTTCAAGACACTGAAATAAATCAAAATCATTTCTATCGTAGAAAACGCTATTTACTGGGGGAAGGTAACAAAACGCAAAATATATATTATCAATTTGCGAATCATTTGTATCTAATTTCAACCATATAATGCTATCATGTACATTTTCTACACAAGATAGTTTACCAGATAGTTCTGATTTGTAAAATATAACAATACCACCGCCTTTGCAATAGGATCTTGGATAAACTATTTTTTCATAGCCTGCTATATCAAAAACGTCATCATTCTTAACTGCACATTCACATAGACAAATTACATCATATTTGACGAGGTACGTTACAAAATCATCGTTACGTAGTTTGTCCAGAAGTCCACGACCGATATTCCATGATATAATGGACAATTCACTCTCCTGTCCGTCTTATGTGGAATATGACCACTGTCCGTTTGACTGGTGATCCATAGGTTCTAATGTTCCACTGTTTCCGCGCCATCCGGGATGAGGTATGGGCTCACGCTGATACCCCTCATGACGATCGCTGGGATTGCCTCGCGACTGGCCTTGAGGAGGCCCACGGTGATGACGTGAGGAGTTGTTACTTAAAGGAGTCCGTGTGCTAAAATAAATTTCTTCATTTTCCTTGTTTAGAATCAGAGGTGCTAGTTTCAAATACTTTTCAGTCTTAAATCTGCATGCTAGATATTGAATAAGGTGGTTTTATTGTTTTTTGTCACTTTGAATAATATTTCTGTTCATGTTAAAAACAAAAATCAACTCTCTGTATAAATATGTCAGGTGACCGTTAAGGCCCATGGGCCTCTTGTTTTTCGTTAAATCCATATATGATATCATGATCACCCAGTGTGATGTCGATCACCCAGTGTGATGTCGGAATTTGGACAATTACCATGACGTCATGGGATTGTGGCGTCACATAGAAGATACTAGACTTGACGTCAAGAGTGCAACCTGATTAATAGAGAATCTCTCACCTCCTTGGGGCGAGATAGGGGAATCTCGAGGGGGGAAGATTCTTAAGTTGCCAAACACGAGGCTGTGCCCTCGTTACCCTGTTCATCCATTGTGTATCATATACAAAATGTAATGTTAACGTCACAAGCTAAATTGAGGGTTGACGTGACGTTGATTGATTGTTGTGACGTCATACCATTGCTATGAATAGGGGAATCCCCCGTCTGAAAACCCTCGGGTGAGACAAGGAAATATCACACCGGTAAAAGTGCGGATACACCTGTCCAGGGTCAGAGAAAATGATATTAGCATTATTCTACAGAAATATGATAAATAGTCTATTTAATGGTTTCCAATTCATATGAGATTTATAACACAGTTGATGACACTTTTCTTAGAAGTCTGCATGATAGCAACAACTCAAGTTTGGATATTTCTCACAAGTTAGTTACTCTTACAGACGAACTATAATGATATGTAACGATATTTTTTTTACCGAATTCTTTGCATTAAATATGCTCTTTTTGAAAAGACCATGTTATCATCACGTTCTTGTTAACAGTCAATTTAAAACGATCTCATACTCTATCATAGAAGGATTACAACACATGTCATTGAAGATACATGTTTGGGGAACTGTTACAACAGAAATCCCTATCAAACACCTTGTTGACTGGTACCGGTACGGTAGTACCGTAGTTCCTCTGATCATCATCCTACCAAATGAATAATTAATCAACACAATGCACATTTAAGTACTTAAAGCATAACGATTTAGTTCATTTGTTAATATTCTATTGTTCCGATCGTAGATCTACCAAAGGCATAGGGCAACATGCAAAGCCTATAAACGCCCTCACCTTGGTCTATTTCTGGAATGGTGGTTGACTTCATGTTAAATGTTTCGTTGTGAGAACTGAAACTATATGCGTCAGAAGGAAGCAGTTAAAATTACTGATTAGGACAACGCATTACACTTTTGAGCATTTTTTTTTCTAGGAAAACGTCACTTTCTACGTGTTCATAATACATGTATTACCCTTTATATACAATGGGAGTTTGGCACAAGTTTTACAACTTATATTAAGCCCTTTCCCTACAATATATTACTACAAATTATCAAGATGGCATATAAGATATATATTTACATTAGCTACTGTAACTTTTGAATATAAAATAAATATATGAGCAACGCCTTGAAGAGAGACCATGTACTTAAGCTAATCAATCCAGCAAAACATAATATATATCCTGTTGTTATATCAAATGCGACGAACTTATATAGGCTTACAGTCCACTGTGTTTCTAATATAACGGACGAACTCTACGACCAGAACTGCGTCGTATTAAACAAAGCCCGGCGGTATGATTAACTGTTTTGGTAACACACAGAAAGTGCCAGTTTTTATTCAATGGCAATAAGTATTATACTGTTAATATAGCATACACCCTTAAGATAGTTTTAATTGCCGTCGCAGTAGACAGCTATGATGGTTGTGGTCATTACGCTTGGTTTTGACAATACCGTCTGTGTGTGAGTGTGTGCGTGTGTTTGTGTCGGACATTCAGTAGTTATGACCTTGGGACGATATTTTGTTATTTGTCACACTAAAATTTGTTTCCGTTTGCTATATTTAGTGTGTATAATCTGTCACCGTTGAATGTTAAGACGGTTGACAATGACTTTGCCTGTTTACAATAGCAATGTTGGCTATAGCCTCAACGATTCTTTCCTTATGTAGACCTTCATTGAATAAGTGTTGTAATTAAATTAAATGGACATCGTACTTCACGTTTTTGCAGTAATGTCCTACTGTAACACCCATATTGTGGCATGTTTAAATGGAAATATGATCACGGTTGCAAGATAGAAAGAATATCCTTTTAGCTCAAGGGGTAGAATGTTCGACCCTATAGCTGGTTGCGCAAAAAAAGCACGTTATACACTCGCCCCTGTTACAAAACGGTGTCCTGATCCTATGATTGGTGTCTGATTTTAGGGGGCGAACACATTTTAAGGAGTTATGAAGCAGGTTTTAATTGTATCAAGTTTGCATTAAAGCGAAGAATTTCCGAGATATCGCAGGTCTCCGTCTTCGAAATAGCAGTGGCAGAGAGTGTAAGTGAGCGTGATCGCTGTTTTTTCAAGAAGGAGGGTCTCTGATTCGAACTGTGGTCTGGTCTGGATATCTCTCCTATTACGGTATCCAGTGCTAATATATATTATTAAGATAATTTACAATGATAATATGGTCTGCTTTAATCATATTCGTGATCCTCTTTAGATACAACGAAAGACCAATCAATATGTAGGTGCTGTCCTCTTCATAAAACCTAAAGATGTTTTCAATTTTAAGGGCTTTTATCACTGTTTCTTTGTTGTTATGCATTACAAATGATTAAATAAAACACTAATTTTAAATCAGGTAAGCTCATTTCGTTTTAGTACGCTTAAATACCATGGTCATGTGATTTCTTTGTGCTCTATAGAATTGGTCTATTTGGTGCTTGTGACCAGGATATGCTTTGGTTGTTTTGAGCCGGCTTCTGTTTGTCACCACTTTCTCTAATTAAAACCTCAATTATCTTTACTTTAAAAAATTGCTAATAATTTAACACGACTAAAGGCCACCACGTCCACATTCTAAAGTACTTCAAGCTATTTTTGTGTCGATGATTACGTCGTGAGCAAAGACGAGAGTCGAAAGGGCACAGAGATATAGGAGAAAGGATCTAGGCAAGGCATCTTCTGGATCATGAAAAGGGTCACCGTTGCCATGATGGGGCTCACGTGTTCGCAAGGAGATTGATGGAGCACAGTGATGTGAGTAGGGGAGACTGAAGAAGATTGGGATGGGGAGGGTTCATATCTTTGTTTGCAGACATCAGTTTCCTGCTAAATCCACGACCACTTTTCTTACACTTTCCATGCCTTCCTGNATCTATTTAAAACCCTTCGGATCATAGGTACTGTGTTCTGTTTAAGTCCGTGATAGTACCTTATAAAGTATATAGTTAACGACACGTAAATCGCCTTAGGCTTCCGAGTTACTAGTCAAGCGCGCGAGATGTATGTGCACTTCGGTCAAGCGAAACTACCGAGTGAGTCAAGACAGAAAAATATAGTTGCATGTTTTGACAATAAACGCATATGAGAGTGTTTGTGTGTCTATAATCCTCGTATATATATACATGTACCTCTGTACGCCATGATGGATGGTCTTCTAACGTCGCCGCGGGGCAATGTGACGTCACGACAAGCACAGGTAGGCAGGCTAACAGACATTCGGTATTTTGACAGACTTAAAGACAAGAGCTCGCTCCGGTCCTACACAATAAGCGTGGACAGGACTACCAGGGATATTTTTACATTTATATATGGGATTTTAGAAAGATATGGTGCGCGTTCTTATCGCCCTTTTGTTTGTGGTGCTGGGATCTAGGGCCCATGGGCCTGACCACACCCACTCGCATCACCATCATCACGACAGGTAAGGCGTTAATTTTATCCGCCTTAATAATTTCTATTTATATACATTCTTGATATTTTGCATTAAGCTGTTGACCATATGTGAGACTTTACGAGAGATGCCATGCAGTTTTCAACGTAGAAATTTTGGTTGATTTTCTTTCATATAAACATATAATAATGTTGTTTTTGTCATTCTAATATCTTTTATATCCTCTTGATGATATTTGATTGAGGGAACACGTGATACGCATGACTGAGCATATGACAAAGACGGTAAAATGCATAATCTTCAACCAACTCAAGCGATACGTGTGACATCATCACCGAAAAAAGGACGACATCTTCTTGTGACAGCAAACAAGGCACGCTATTTGTACGAGTTGACTTTTTATAATAAAATATGAACACGAAAAAATGGAGAATATTAATAACAAAAATAATAACAACGGGCATAGTAGAGAAATAAACATTTCTTTGTCCGATTCATTAAACTGTTGAGAAGATGACAACTGACAAGCTGAAATATATATAATTTACCACAAGGGCAGGATTCGTAACATTTGGAAGGGGTCTGTAAGTGAAGGTGGCGTCAGGCATATATATGCCATGTAAGCAAATATGCAATAGCATGTGCGTATACAAATCCTCAAATGCACTTGTTTGAATTCAATGGCTTTGCAACACCTTCTCGTAAAAGGCATGCTCAGCGATTTCATAATTCTAGTGACGCTATACAACAATTCACTGTATTTTAGAATGGTACTTTTAAGCAATACTAGTATAAGAAAGTTATTTAAAAACATTCACACTCAGCGTAGGCCTCAAAAAAACACCAGAGAGTTTTAACATAACAAATCCCCTCCTTAAACAAAACTCTGCTGCTACCCCTAGACTTGCATAAGGTCCCCCTCTCGTTTATCCCCTCTGCACCTACGTCTCTCTACTGAAGGTACATCTACCGTCCTACCCCACTTTCTATCGTAGATGTGCTGTTCATCCTTAAACAAACAAATTGACTCAATAAAAGTCCCTATAATACATTTTGCAGTTGGCGTGAACACATAATAGAATAGTCTCGTTGGCGGATCCAGGATTTTTTAAAAGAGTGGTTCCGTCCTCTTTCATGCTTGAATGTATATCCTAATAGATCTCGAACCATTTTGTTTTCTCTAGCTAAACAATATAAACCCCCATCCCCATCTAAACCCGTCGAATCGTGTGATAAATATATCTGATAATATGTGACCGTAAGAACATAATCGTGACTAATTTTATTGTTGACGAGGCATGGCGACTTTTGTGCTGCACAAGTACCATGTACGGTCAAAATGACCAACAGACATTCAAATTCACGCGAAGTGTATTATTACTGTACTCATTTGCTCCTTTTAATTTCCCTGTTAAACATTCTTTTCAAGTTAAAAACAACAGCTGTCGATTTTTCAAAATGAGATCCCAGGAAAATGATCTGGTTTTCATTAGAAAAATGTAGTCTTTGTAACTGTGGTAGGTTTTTCATAAAATGAATTTATGAAGTGTCCATGGCTGCCTGATATTTCGCGAAATTGGAACGGAAAGGGTTAGGGTTGGGAAAGGTCGGGATCGGAAATAACGGACTGAATAATGGCTATTTCCCAGTGCTGGAGTAAATCCAGTGAAGGTTTGATAGGCAGAATACCGATTGGGAAACATGAGTGCACGGACTCTCGGATACCTGAACTCATCTTTATTAATTATCACATACAAAAGCATTTTATGACTTTTTTTAGTTCGGGATTTCATGTTCTAAATCGAACGTACGATAATTCATAAAAAGTGGTTCGACGACAATGCTGTTAAATTACTTTCAACATTTCACCTGTTTTTCATATGTTTTCATTAACCAGCCATTGGTCGTATGAATATTCGATACTTGGATTATAAACCCTTTGTCATTAAAGCACACAATGGACAGCTTTCTTATATACTAAGTCAAACTCGAATTCCCCACGTTAACGGCCTGGTGACAGTACAGAGGGCTGATTATCCCAGCATAATGTCGTGATTGACTGATGTATATGTAATTATGAATTAACATATCCATAAATCATAAAGCTTCTTTATCAACTATTATATGCATGACTGCATCTGGTAGAACATTTACATAACCACTAAGTATTTCCCGTCACCCAATTCTCCCGCCCCCTGTTACTGTCTAACTCGGTATCTTTACGCTTAGTGTCCTGATTCTCTTTGGATCCCTACCCCCACAAACCCGACCCACAGTGCGTCACCCTCTAAAATTATCTTCCCATCCATTGTTTTTTTATATATCCTACCACAGCACTTCACCATCCTTGTACCGCTACCCCTTTTCTCCTCTCCCCAGTCTTAGTACTCATTCTCCTTCCCCCTCCAAACCCCATAGGAATCACCGCATCTGGTATCCCACCCCTTAGAAACCCTGTCTTTATAGCCCCCTCCCCCTAAGTACAACTATACCCTACAGGATCTCTACCCGAAGTACTGAACACTCCCTCCCCTAATGTAGAATCAGGTGTTTTCTTCAGTGTATTCTACATGGAGGACTTTGAAGAGGCCAAAATTGCAACATTTTGGATCTGTTTTCTCTCTCTTTCTTTTCCCTAGACACCCGTCTAACTCTTCATAGGACTCTGTCTGTTACAAGGACGTTACGACCCACACAAACAAACAGCTTTGATTCCTTATGTAATCTTTCTTCTCTGCCTTTATTTTGAAAGAAAATATAATAGAAAAATACTAGCTTGATATATCAAGCGGTTTATTTTCACAAAAACTCAGGTGTCAATGCCCAAGATTCTCCTGATCATATGTGCCGAAGTCCTACTCCACACGTCATGATGGACATGCGCAGGTACTGGGACTTATAAAGCCCTGTGAATACTAGACACATAATATACAATCATACGTTTATCTGTGTCCTGAAAAGTATCCGTATTTCAAACCTCACCGTGACGTCAGGTGTTATTGAACGGATATGGTGCACTCCTTATTGGTTCGGCTTCACTTTTCCTTATGACTTTTAACCCCACAGTAACATTAAGTATTGTTTTGTGATCATAATAACAAAGACAAATGGCCGTTATTTATGCATGTGATTGTTTTCTATGGCGCTATTATCAACCTGGATGGACCCTGGGGCTGAATACTTGCCTACGGTCGGGTTTTATGGCAAATAAAGTGACATGGTCATATCTCTCTCAAGTGATTTAACGTAACAAAATCTTGACGACTGTGTTTGGGATACCGTTGTGACAACGATTGACAAAACTGTATAAAACTGGAGTGATGATGATCATTTTTTCAAGATTTCCGCGCCCCCAAAACACAAATAAGCTCCTGAAGAAAACCAACCTATTGCACTGTGTCGACCAATTATATCCTGACTATGGGTCCGTGATTTTCAGGCCTTTCCGACATGCTTTGGAAAAATAAAACATTTTATCAGATCCGGCGCTTTCCGTAATGTTTCACGAGAAATGACGGGAAAACCCGATAACGGGATAGTGGTAAAGTCAGGATAAAAATACGGATATATAAACAATCAAAACGGTATCAGTATTGTCTTACCCGTTGGCGTGACACTCTCGTTTGTAATTGACATCGCGTGACCTATTAGTGGAATGATTACGGTACGTCACGAAGACAGGATGGCAATAGTACCTATATAATTTACCTATATATTCATTTGTGTTTTTTCATAATTATTGTTTTGGCCGATTGTGCATATCAGGTATACATAAGCTCGTTTTTCCGGTATTCTTTGTCCTATGACACAACAGCTTTCTGACATATCACGACTACAGACTTTACCCTAATTGCTATCAACTATGTACATAATATTTCTGTATTTACTAAATATGGTAAGTACATATACGGTCGTAACAAAAATCACGACATCTATGTACGTATATCCCCATTAGTTAAAACATGAAATCGCACTCACTAGGATGTCCTGTAGTACAATATATACATATAGAGGTAAGCGAGGAGTCTCATTAATGCTGTGAGTGACAGACATAACTGGACACTGGTCAGTTGTCAACAACGTTGTGATTGACGAGGCATGTCTTCTTGTTCCGGTCATGGGCCGGAGTGACGTTTAAAGACGACGACGAGCGCCTGTTGTTGTGACGGAGAGACAGGTCACGTGACTTAATAGGCCACCGAACGTCTTTGATAAGGGCTTTATATATTTCCTCCTCAAATGACAGTTGGAACAATTAAATATGCATGAATTTATGTTTAGAAATCGTCTTGAAGCAATGGAAGAATTAGAAAATAGAATGAAATAGAATAGAACAAAATCTAGCTCTAGCACATTTAAGAATATCTAAGATAATTTTTAGGGTAAGGAGTGTCGTGATGCGGTGACAGGTACATTTGTTGTTTCAAATTCGGAACATGTACACTCAGTATTTATCTTCCACCACCAAGAATAGGTTATGAAATCCAGTCACCCAGATGTGTAAATATGCACCAATAAAATCAATAATCTATGAAGGCTGGCGTCATTCCCTCGTTCCAGTGGGATACACCAGTATAGGATACACACATGCTCCGTGAATATGGATGTTGTTTTGGGGGAAAAGTAAACTCTAAAAATGTTGATCACTTGGATGAGTTTTCAAACTTTTGTTTATGGAAATTAATTTAAAAAAAGAAATGATTCCTTTGAGGAAATGCAACGCTCAGAGGGACTACGCGCTTTCAAAGGGTTGCGTACAATTTCAAAGTATGAAGTTTTATTATTTGTACTAGTATATGATATTAAGTATCACGAGACAATAACTAAGGGCATTAGCGTGGATCATATAAAATGTCTCAGACAATGATTTTCAGTTTTTTGTTATTAATATATATGTTCAAGGTTTTCGTTGTATTATTATACAGAAACAAGTTAGTGTAGAATACATACAGATTTCTCACTGATCGTATAATGAGTTCATCATGAGTGATGGTGTGACGTTGATGGACTATTCTCCAGGTTTCCTGTGACAGGTATACGTCAAACACAATACGGAGAAAATTAAGATTGCCCTCGAGGTTTGTTAGATAAAGAAGACCCAATCGCTTATTATATACCAATTTTCATTAATTGCAGTCATAAATATTAACTGTAAGCACAGTGCCTGGCACACTTAACAAATCCAACTTTTTTATTTGTTTATTTTTGATGTTTTATTTATGATACATGCATTACATGTCTAAAACATTACAAAATCAATTTATTGTTTTGATTATTTCAGCTTAAATAATCCTAAAATCGAAAATATGTTTGAATTCAAAATGTTCTTCTTATAACTATTTGAAATCTTTACAAAACAAATTTCATTATCTTAATATTTAAACATTTTTTAGCTATTTCTAATTTAAATTTAAAATCTACAAACTTAAAGTGGATTCGAATTCAGCTTTTCATCAAAAGTTGAAACACGCTTTCATATTATGCTAAGGAAATATGTGTAAAGATATTAAGATATTGATATGTAGATATAGCAATAACTACATGTTAGCTCTACGAAAGGTCAAGAGGTCAGACTACTTTACTCAACCCTAATTTATCTATGACGTAAAAACGTACACTATCATTTAATATTAGCTATTTAAAGTTGGGCATGTCGGTATCATCTAGATTCAATAACCCTACAACTGCGGGACTGCATATTCCAAATACATGTATGCGAGTTTCTTTTTCAATTTGTGCGTGACTTAAGCTTGCTGTCTAACAACTTAGCGCCATACCTCTGGACCATGAAGGTAATAAAGAACTTGAACTTGACCTCTCTCTGCAGAGAGATGTATGGTGATATAGTCTAGTGGACAGCGCGCCGGACTATTTTACGGGTGTAGTCGATTTGTAGTTCGAATACTATAGTGCTTCTTCCAAAATAGTTCAATCCTCTTCAGTAAAACCGTTGTCCGAACCTCCGGCCGGTTGAATTGTTGAGTCAAGGTCAGTTATGGACGAAGTAGCGAGCTACTGTATAGAGTCACGCAGCTTCGCATGCTGATTCATCTTTATGCGTAGAACATGCTGTATGACATTTTGTGACCTTGACCATTGGCCTTGACCTCTATGACCTTGTTTATTATTTTGCGTTTAGGTCAGTCCTGAAGTTATAGGGTCAAGTAACTTCACACGTTTGTCTGTTTGTGCTTTACGTCCTATTAACAGCTACGGTCATTTAATGACGTGCCAGATTTTGGTACAGCACGTTTCAGGACTTTTTGTAACCTTGACCTTTGACCTTGGCTTCTGTGACCTTGCTATAACTCTTAAGTGTGGGAGCGGGGCATCATTTCTTAAACAGAAACATTTCTAGTTATTGTTTTAATCAGATAATATTTTATTTTATTTTGTAAGCTACAATACATAAATAAGGGACGTCTCTTGTTCTTTTTCAGTCATACAACTTCTGTGAAAAGGGATGGAGCAAATAAAGTCCGTTCCGGGATGACTCTGTCGTACGGGTATGTTATCACTTAAAATTAACAATTGAAGTTCTATATGAATCTATTTGACAACCATATCGATTTGTAAGTTTATATCCTAAACTTTAAATCTGAAGAAGAAACAAGTCAGAAATCTGAAAATATATTGAAAACTTCAACAGTTTTAATTAATTCAGAGTTGCGTTATTTCTTATAGCAACGGAAACTCATTGAAATGTATATAAGTAATCGTATAAACACGATATTGACTACGTATTCCTTGTGTCAGACAGGTATATACATTGCTAATAGCTTAAACTCCTAATCACCATCGTCGTATGACCTTATCTGTTGTGAAGAAGCCTACCAAAAACACAAACAACAAACAAATAAACACTCGATCAATTAAATACATCGTTCATGGTTACGACCAATTTTTACTCTCCACGAGACATAGGGGTTCCGGTCTGGTGATAGGTCACGTGAGACGGGAGAGCAATGAGGCCCGAAATGAACCCCGTAAACTTCGCGGGTTCAAACAAGTTTAATATGAATTATGATGCAATTATTTCGACGTTCATTGTTCCACTGATTGATGGGAAGGTCAACCTCGACCACTATGTTCGTAAACCTGTACATTCCCAACAAGGACAATGTCTTGCTTGTCTAAACAAAATGGTGAAGATATATATCTTATGATTTTACTATGACATTTTAATCCCCTTTTAAAAGAGTTTTATAATAGTACCAACATGTATTTTGAATTTATAAGTTATGTTATATTTGAAAGCTAATTTACACCGATTGTCCGAGTCTACATAGGGAAGCACTCATTCGAAAGACTGGAGTCCTTCTAGCTGGTGTATATTAATTACGGACATTTATAATCGAATTCCGGAAAATAACCATATCAGGAGTTAATTCGTTGCACTGTTGACTGACACCCGATAGTCGACTGTAGAACTGTCTATTCTGATATAGAATACTTTCTTTGCTGCGAAAGGTTCAGACTTGGTCAAACTACTGACATTGTTTTAAACATAAAAAGGTAGTCTTTCTTTCGTTCGTTCTTTCTTTCTATATAATCCAAATGCACAAAAAAAGTAATATAATTTTCTTTTGACGATTGAAATAAGGCATTGTATTATCTAGGTTACGTTGCCCCCCAGGACGGATAATAAACATATCCCCCCCGCCCCCGTTTTCTTACCGTCGATATCCTCGTTACATATTCAATATATACTATACCATGTATACAATATCATGATACACGCACATGTGCTGCTTATTAAAATAAAGAGGGATAAGTATTACAAAAAAACTACGATAGAATGTGTAAATTATAAAGTAACAAAAGAAATTTAAGCGTTTGTTTTGAAATAATTAAGTTTTCTCTAATTTAATGTCGGCTCTTATGTCACCGAAACGTGCATAATTTAGTTTCAAACATAACTTACTGCCAACAGGAAACAGATCGTACATAATTTTGTCAGACACCTGAAAGCATTTTCCATCACGAACAATGATAAACATACATCATAAGTTGTTTTATCTACCATTATTACGCGTTATATTTTAATTAAATGAGGTTTTCCTGCTTACGAGAAGTATTTAAACATAGATATCATATATCTTTTGTTGTTATGAATTGTAAATGGCTAAATGAAACACTTTCATTGCCGGCTTCAAGTTATGCTTCTGAATATGGCTTGTGAGACAAGTAATGTGTTGTTGTCTAGACTGGGGTTTGCCTATGAGAGGGGGAATACAGGGGCGGATCCAGGATTTCCTAAAAGGGGGGGGGGGGCCGAGAAATTTTTCTCAAAAGTCAACGGTGTGCTGCCGAGCGCGTAGCGCGAGTAGGGGGAGGGTACGGGAGGGTGTCTTCCCCATCCTGTAAGGGGGGTGTGGGGGATCTCCCCCCAAAAAACTGCGGAAGGAATGAAGAAACCTATTGTAGTTATGGGAAGAGCGAGGAAATCTGTAGAAACTGGGGAAGGAATGAAGAAACCCTTTATAGTTATGGGAAGTGCGAGGAAATCTGTAGAAACTGCGGAAGGAATGAGGAAACCTATTGTAGTTATGGGAAGAGCGAGGGAATCTCAAGAAACTGCGGAAGGAATGAAGAAACCCTTTATAGTTATGGGAAGTGCGAGGAAATCTGTAGAAACTGCGGAAGGAATGAGGAAACCTATTGTAGTTATGGGAAGAGCGAGGAAATCTGTAGAAACTGTGGAAGGAATGAAGAAACCCTTTATAGTTATGGGAAGAGCGAGGGAATCTGTAGAAACTGCGGAAGGACTGACAAAACCTATTGTAATTATGGGAAGAGTGAGGGAATCTGTAGAAACTGAGGGAGGAATGAGGAACTCAATTGTAGTTATGGGAAGAGCGAGGAAATCTGTAGAAACTGCGGAAGGAATGAAGAAACCTATTGTAGTTATGGGAGGAGCGCGGGAATCTCAAGAAACTGCGGAAGGAATGAAGAAACCCTTTGTAGGTATGGGAAGAGCGAGGGAATCTGTAGAAACTGAGGGAAGAATGAGGAAACCTATTGTAGTTATGAGAAGAGCGAGGGAATCTGTAGAAACTGCGAAAGGAATGACAAAACCTATTGTAATTATGGGAAGAGCGAGGGAATCTGTGGAAACTGAGGGAGGAATGAGGAATTCAATTGTAGTTATGGGAAGAGCGAGGAAATCTGTAGAAACTGCGGAAGGAATGAAGAAACCCTTTGTAGTTATGGGAAGGGCGAGAGAATCTGTAGAAACTCCGGAAGGATTGAAGAAACCCTGTATAGTTAAGGGAAGAGCGAGGAAATCTGTAGAAACTGCGATAGGAATGAGGAAACCTATTGTAGTTATGGGAAGAGCGAGGGAATCTGTAGAAACTGAGGGAAGAATGAGGAAACCTATTGTAGTTATTGGAAACTGCGATAGGAATGAGGAAACCTATTGTAGTTATGAGAAGAGCGAGGGAATCTGAAGAAACTGCGGAAGGAATGAAGAATCCCTTTGTAGTTATGGGCAGGGCGAGACAATCTGTAGAAACTCCGGAAGGATTGAAGAAACGCTGTATAGTTAAGGGAAGAGCGAGCAAATCTGTAGAAACTGCGGAAGGAATGAGAAACCCTTTGTAGTTATGGGAAGAGGGAAGAAATCTGTAGAAACTGCGATAGGAATGAGGAAACCTATTGTAGTTATTGGAAGTGCGAGGGAATCTGTAGAAACTGCGGAAGGAATGAGGAAATCCATTTTGAGTTTTTTAGGAGTGACGATCTGTTGACTTTGTGTAGTGCTATTACTCAGAATAATAAAAAAAAATGAAACAATATTATGAATATTTTAATTAAATTTCCTTTAAAGAATCTGACCTTGATACGCTATAAAAAAAAAATGACCACAGTTTGTTTCTTTCTCATGCACCAGTGAACATGTAGGACTTATTATGTAACTAATTATAACGTTATAAATCAAATAAGGATAATCTTTGATGCAAATTGCTAATATTACTTTGAGGTTTTTTTTGCCCGTAATCCTATGAACCTCTGAGGTCTTGCAGGGAAGTCATGTATTTGCATCATACTGTATATAAATAGAACATGAGTTACCGTGAACGCTATGACTCCGTCTAAAGCATATTTTGTGGCCATTAAAAAGAAGCCGTGTGATTAGCCAAAGTTCGAACACACGTAAAAACTATTTCCCTATTTATAAATCATTGATACTAATGTCAAAACGGCATGCATTCGGTGTATTAACTTATATTTATATATGCGTTGATTTGCGAACTATATGAACTAATAGCATCAAGTCCTGCAAAAGGTCAAATGAACATGTCACTTTATCAAATAAGTAAAGGTTTAAATATAAGCAGCATTAAAGGTAAAAATAAATAAATAATCAAACAAACATTTTTTTTAAAATAAATTAGCACGTGGTTTGGTGATGACGCTGGTTTATTCTTGTCAATATGACGCTTGGTATTCCGCTTCAAATAATATATCGAATAGCACTGGATCAATCGCTCAAATGACTACGATTGTAGGATTGCTATTCCATCAATAACGTTTTATCGTTGAATTGACGAATCGCAAACACAACACACGAAATGCTCCAGCCGTTGGAATTGTTAAAATTATATTTAGGCCTTCACATTATATAAACTAATACCGATACGTTCGATCCGCGCTGACAGCAACTAGCATCTATCAGTTTACTTTGTTTCAGTCAACCAAGCGGTATAATTGGATACCGGCATATTAGGAAGTACATAAACGAGAGTCCGGAGTCCATTTCGGAGTGCCACAACAACGCTGTAATTGTTACCAAAACTTAAACATGTAAAAGTAAAAACTAATGAAAAGGATGGCAACTATTTTAAATAAATTTGTAGCAGGTTGTACAAATCTCACCGTTGGCGAGGTTTTATGTTAATATATACATGTAGGCTAATTATTCACTACAGACATATTAACGACTCGTTTTAGGTGGCAGACGGAGTACTAAAGATCATTTTTTTAATTTAGTTTTACTTGAGAATCTGTGAACTTTTGTCGTATACATATAAAAGATGTATCAATCTGCCCCTTAAAAGTTTTGGCAAGGTAAAAGTTTTAATAGTTCTAGAATCCTGCTCTTTCTCTCAACAGCCGGTAAATGTCACCGGTTTATTCACAGTTTTCCCCGAGATTTGATCTCATTTGTATTCCGGAAGCGCACGCATTAATTTGACAACATGTCACGTGATGTATGGGAACAATTATCCTCATGAACACGAATGACTGATTCATTAGGCTGCACTAATCACAGGGCGTGAGTTCCTGGTTTTCCGGTCTACTAAATCCGGAAAAGCTACATCCCAGATTCTGCAATAATGGTAACCAAGACACGAAAAAGTGGTTTCCGCCAAGACGGAATGTTGCATTCTATAACTGTACAGCAGTCATTTCCGGTCCAGAATGGTGGGTAATCTTTTATCTTCGTAACAGCTTAGTTGATGACGTCACTAAAGAGCCATTTTTTAAAGTGTCATCTCACTAAAAGGTCAAAATGTGATCATGGTAGCATGCCGTTACACGTGACACTCAGCATAATAATGACAACGGGAGAATAAGAAACCAGAAAAAGGCAGTACCGACACTCCACGTTAAGGACAAATAAGAACTTAACCTGGCTTTGCAAAAAATCAAATAAATTCAATTAAAATGGCCTGTATCTTCAACCTTGCATCTTGAACCTTACACACCAGACTGGGTTAACTAAAACGCATCCAAGACTCGACAACCGAAAGACTCCGCCAAAAAGCAACCACGCCCGAATGCAGAAGCATACATATTAGACTTCCCGAAAAAGTGGCACCTCATATCCTTCCAAAGCTACACTAAAAGTGGAATATATTAGAAATCTGTCAATTACATAAATAACTGTATTCTGTCAGAAAGATAGCTCAGCTTGACAAATTTTGCGTCTTAGATTCGGCTACGATATCGATCAACATTTGATAGTGTTCGGGAGCCGGTCGAAGTGGTTTTACAGAACCGTTTTTGCATACGGTGTCTTCCGACATTCAAAAAGTTTTTTTTGGCGGTATTGGTTTAGTATTTCTGCATGTATCGGTCGGTGTTCGTCACCTACACAATATGATGGACTTGCGTCCTTTCAAACAAGATTGTATATTATAAGGAGAAATTTTGGCTCGAATCCGTGTGGAAACACTCTTAGCGGCCGTACGCGATGTTAATTGAGGGTACACACATGCGCGGTGAGGGATGAAAACGTTTAAGGCGAATTTTCTATGGAAGCCGACAGCGAATGTTCGGCAGTAAACCAACACATTTACTTTACATACGTATCAAATGAAATGTGGAGAACTGTTGTACACAGCTTAAGGGTCCCCATACCACTGCCAAAAAACTGTTTCCATAGTATTGCAATTTCTTCAATAGATTAATTTCTGAAAAGAAAACCATACCTAGCGGGACTTTGAAAAATAGAGTGAAATAAACAAAATATAATCATTGTAAACAATAAAGCGGGACTAGACCAAATGAACCAAGGACTCCAAGATTGCTATACTGTCGCTCAACCGAATTAGCTACTGGTCAATGAAGTTGAACTGGCCCAAATGCTACAGTCATATCATATAAACCAACGAATGAGGTTTACTGTATATATACGAAAAACCACAGTGCAATGAGATCGACAGGGATCCTTAATTTAAATCGGTCAGGTCGGTGTCAGCGCCCCATTGATGAACACACGCTTGATCATAAACAAACCACAGCTTTACCCATTCATAACACGGAAGTACCAGAGGCTACTGTCGGGGTGTAGGTGGGAAATGTCCTTTTACGTCACGACCAAGAATGGCTGCCATTGGTTACCAGTGAAGGCACGTGACTGGTTGCTGTTATCAATTAGAATATGTATGTTCAATTATATCGATACCCACACACGAGCTTCAGTCTCGAAGTTAAGTCCTGGACACCGTTTTCATTGAAGCAAAGCGAACGGAACCTTCAGTATTCGGATATTGGTTCCATTGATGTTTTTGGCTTCAGGGAAATGACGATGTCAACCAATTCATTGATGATATTCAACGGTCTATGAACATCCAACATCACAATAAACAATGATATTTACAACATGTTACAAGTACTGAAATGGAGTCATACTTGTCTTACGAGGCACATAAAAGTACATACAGTGCTCTTGTAATTAATGTTCTCTCAAAGCATGGCGTTACAACATCATTTCGCAGTTTTTTCGTTCATAACAAATTTCATTTAATTATCATTAATCCGTCAATCCGTCGATATAATTAGAATACAGAAAACACCTTCTTTTTCATGGTGGATGTTTTGCTAAGCTAACTACAATTGGTAAGACGAACAGAATGCAGCATAGAGCACAAAGTGTTTTTAACCAAATGTTGGAGAGGACCCCCAAAATCCCCTTACCTATTAGAAGAGACCAAACCCCCTCCCCAAAACTTGGTGCTTTGCGCAAACGGCAGCATATAAAGTTGGACTCTTTTCTATAAGAATGTCGACCCTGATGCCCCAGTAATATAAACCGGTATGCCCATTAATGTCGGAAAACGTCACTACATGCAGAGGCCGCATGACAGCACAACAAATATTAATACTCCGATTGAGAAAAGTTTGTTTTAAAATGACCCCACAGGGACAGCAGGATTCCTACTGATCGAGAGAGCGTAGATTCGAACTAACTACTGATCGCGAGAGCGTCGATTCGAACTAACTACTGATCAAGGGAGCGTAGATTCGAAGTAACTACTGCTCCAGCGCGCGTAGATTCGACCTACCTACTGATCGAAGGAGCGTAGATTCGAACTAACTACTGCTCGAGAGAGCGTATATTCGAACTAACTACTGATCGCGAGAGCGTCGATTCGAACTAACTACTGATCGCGAGAGCGTCGATTCGAACTAACTACTGATCTAGGGAACGTCGATTCGAACTAACTACTGATCGCGAGAGCGTCGATTCGAACTAACTACTGATCGAGGGAGCGTAGATTCGAACTAACTACTGATCGAGAGAGCGTCGATTCGAACTAACTACTGATCTAGGGAGCGTCGATTCGAACTAACTACTGCTCGAGAGAGCGTAGATTCGAACTAACTACTGATCGAGGGAGCGTCGATTCGAACAAACTACTGATCTAGGGAGCGTCGTTTCGAACTAACTACTGATCGAGAGAGCGTAGATTCGAACTTCCTACTGATCGAGAGAGCGTAGATTCGAACTAACTACTGATCGAGGGAGCGTAGATTCGAACTAACTACTGATCGAGAGAGCGTAGATTCGAACTAACTACTGATCTAGGGAGCGTCGATTCGAACTAACTACTGATCGAGAGAGCGTAGATTCGAACTAACTACTGATCGAGGGAGCGTAGATTCGAACTAACTACTGATCGAGAGAGCGTAGATTCGAACTAACTACTGATGTGTATTAAAGCAAAGCACTCCAGCCCGATGCACATACTTTACTGGGAAGCAATCAGCGAAAAACGAAGGACCTTAAAAAAGGGATGAAAGATGACTCATTGAACTCATGCTGCGGAACCCTGGTCAAGTTCACCAGTGTAATGGACCGCTAGTTTCAGAAGGCCCGGAAACCTGGTCAAGTTCGCCAGTGTAAAGGACATCTAGTTTCAGAGGGCCCGGACACCTGGTCAAGATCGCCAGTGTAATGGACGTCTACTTTCAGAAGTACCCGGACACCTGGTCAAGTTCACCAGTGTAATGGACTTATAGTTTCAGAAGGCCTAGACACCTGGTCAAGTTCACCAGTGTAATGGACCGCTAGTTTAAGAAGGCCCGGAAACCTGGTCAAGTTCGCCAGTGTAATGGACCGCTAGTTTTAGAAGGCCCGAAAACCTTGTCAAGTTCATCAGTGTAATGGACGTCTAGTTTCAGAGGGCCCGGACACCTGGTCAAGATCGCCAGTGTAATGGACGTCTTCTTTCAGAAGGCCCGGACACCTGGTCAAGTTCACCAGTGTAATGGACCGCTAGTTTCAGAAGGCCCATGACACCTGGTCAACTTCACCAGTGTAATGGTTCGCTAGTTTCAGAAAGCCTGGAAACCTGGTCAAGTTCACCAGTGTAATGGACGTCTAGTTTCAGAAGGCCCGAACACCTGGTCAAGTTCGCCAGTGTAATGGACGTCTAGTTTCAGAAGGCCCAGACACCTGGTCAAGTTCACCAGTGTAATGGACCGCTAGTTTTAGAAGGCCCGAAAACCTTGTCAAGTTCATCAGTGTAATGGACGTCTAGTTTCAGAAGGCCCGGACACCTGGTCAAGTTCGCCAGTGTAATGGAAGTCTAGTTTCAGAAGGCCCGGAAACCTGGTCAAGTTCACCAGTGTAATGGACGTCTTGTTTTAGAAGGCCCGGACACCTGGTCAAGTTCACCAGTGTAATGGACGTCTAGTTTTAGAAGGCCCGGACACCTGGTCAAGTTCGCCAGTGTTATGGACGTCTAGTTTCAGAAGGCCCGGACACCTGGTCAAGTTCACCAGTGTAATGGACGTCTAGTTTTAGAAGGCCCGGACACCTGGTCAAGTTCGCCAGTGTAATGGACGTCTAGTTTCAGAAGGCCCGGACACCTGGTCAAGTTCACCAGTGTAATGGACGTTTAGTTTCAGAAGGCCCGGACACCTGGTCAAGTTCACCAGTGTAATGGACTTCTAGTTTTAGAAGGCCCGGAAACCTGAATCTACACAAGCAGTTTTAACTTTGATTCATTAAGTAAATAAACAAAATAAATGTATTATACGTCAAAGGGTGTGTATAGTGCATTGCAGGGTATAGTTAAATATTTTACTCGGTGGGTTTTTTCGGATCTTAAGTTAAAACATCCTCGGGTATTGTTGAATTAATTGAAATTGTTTGTATGCAATGTTGCTTAACTACGTATTACATTTACATGAAACTGACACCGCCGCGAAATTTATTAATAAATTACAGAATTTAATTTATAAATGCTTGAAGCCACACCGCAAAATTATGACTGGATTCGGTCAATGTCCTGTTGCATTCTTTCACCCAACTACTGCTATATAATCTCGTATGCATCTGACCGAGAGAGATGATGCCTAACTTTGCATAGGATATTATATATTGCAAACAAGGAAAATAGTTTAGCAGTATAACTTCCGCCCCTCCCCCTCCTCCCCCTCTCTCTCACTTTCTTTCACTCGCGTTCTAGGTCACCCTCTCTCAAATTCAATAAACATATACCATCTTGTCAGTGTATACTACTAAATATTGTAAGAAAAGACCCTTATCCAGTTGTACTGTGTAAATGGTATTATTTGCGAGCGATTAAATTTCGATATTTTCATCATCACAGATTGCGCAAAATTAAATACACAGCGAAAATAAAAATAATACCGTGAAATATTATGATATCCCAAGACTATACACACGCACACAAGCAACCTTTATACACTGTAGTCTTATTATTATGTCAACTGCATTGGTATATCGTCTTAAGAGCGTTGTAGAACGCATGTTGTATTGCCTCTAAATTAAAGTTTGACTTGTTCATTTCTCTTGTTCCGTTGTGTGACGTCAGAACGAGAATTTTCAATCAAGCTCATACAACAGTTTGTATTTTTTATTTGCTTCGTAGGTCTTTCCAACAAGAGCCGTCATTTTCGTTCACACAGTCCCGTCTTCGAGGAATATGTACGTCACTTGTTCGCAGGACCGTGGTTGGACAGCAAGCTGTCACCTACCCATGCTTTCGGCCAATACCAGGAGTTGTACCACAATTTGCGCGCCAAAGGTAAGTACTGTTGCACGATTGAGGGTCAATGCAAGTTTTCACTCACTGAAGCACACACCCAGCACTCGACCTTCAACCTGTCGCACTTCACACCGAGGCACTGTCTGGTGTTGCTAGGAGATCGTTGCTATGGTTACTATTTTCTTACTCCCTGTATATATATCCTACACATACAGAGCGACACCTGGCAAGGGAGACTACACGACCTTGGCTGTGACAAACGCAAACAATACTGGAGAGAAAACAGACACTGCCTCGGCGAATTCATTGAGGTAACCGTACGCCCGCCAACCCTGCCGGGCACGAGGATATTTCACTAGATACTTTCAGTATTTTTTAAACATGATATCTTCTGCACATTATGATGTGTTGAACACACAGGCGATTGCGAATTCAAAGAGTTTTGCCAAGTCAATTCATTTTCTTCAAGTTATTATCGCGTGTCAAACCGGGTTTCAATGTTTAGTGAATAGAATACAACAACGCCATATTCAATATGAAAATATCTTCAAAAGAAGGAAGACAGAATCACTTCCATACCATAATTGTTAATGTTTCTATGAAAACATGTAATATTTCTTTCACGATTGGTAGTTTGGAGTTGACCAAAAGTTGGCAACACATTTGAAAGGAACACAAATATTGATGTAAAGGGAAATGCAAAGATGACTTTAAATTTAACAATTATTCTAATTGAAGCGCTTTCATGACGATGACGATTCCGCGGTCTTAGCGTGTGTTATGTAACGTCATCAGTAAAACTCTGCAAATAGAATCGCTCAGGGTCATAGCATTTTTAGAATGGAAGGTTTGTGACTGGTGGTACATGCTTAGTATACAGATGCGGTATTTCGACTGATTTATTCATGAATGTATTTCCCTTTGTCCTTACGTTTTCACGGTGATACAATAGGTAACAGAAGCACTTGCGTGGTCGCAATTAAAAAACCCACGACAAACTTGAACTATTTGTAAAACAATATTACCACACTTCTCATCAAGTTGTAAGAAACTTTGATAGTGCTTCATGCATTGAGAATGATTTTGATGAATAAATCTTATAGTTCCAAACACCATGGACAATTAATATTATGGGGAAATCATATCGCTATAAATGGATACTTAAAATAGAAATGCTTTGCAGAAACGAGGCTGCTGGAAAAACCTATACACAGTGGGCCCTGTTGATTGTTTCTATTGTTTTCCCTGTAGAAAGACGAGTTCAGTTGTTGTTAACACTGTGTTGCGGTATCCCGTCGATCACACACAAAATACAGATTATCTTATATAAGTTTTATCAGTTAGGAATGCATACATTTTTGACAAATATTATTCAGCGAAATTTAGAATATGTTGCTAGCGTGTTATTGTAGAAATGTCCGCTTTGCAAGTGAAACTCAATTTGCGACAGTATAATCCCGATATGCTGTCGTAAATATCAATATACCGTAGGGCTCTCCATTCAGCAGATTACAAAAAAACACCTCAACGGGTTTTTCTCGTCGATTGTTCACAATTCTGGAACTTTATGATGAACTGATTATAAAATTTCCGTTCATAAAATTATAATGTTTATTCCAAATATACTTGCCTTACACGAGATGCTACTTTACGTTTCCATTGTGACCATATATGTTTCACCTGCATGATATATTATATGATGACCATCTCAATCGGGAGACATTTTTTTCATGAGTGAACATAAATATTTCATAAGCGGTCACTCCTAATATTAATAAAAATATAATCTTTGTTTTGATTTAAACCATTGTGAATAAACGTTGGGTGTCTTAAAGGGAGTGTTTACGTCTTACAGTTTAATGTAAACTAAAATTGTTCATTATGTCAATACACTGTCATGATTGCAATCAAAATACAGTTTAATCCATATACGGAGTCCCACTAAATTCTGGCCGATTTGAAAATTTGACATTTAACTCGGATGTGGAAGTTTAACCTTTAAACCAAATGTATCAAAACGTTCCTTTTCTAATGATTCACCGTGTCTTTTTCAGTCCCATGGGTCTGGTCTGTCAGGGGCTGGTCCGCGCTCCACGGGCCGAGTATATGCGTGTTCCTACTTGCTGTCCCGGCTGGAAACGAAGTTCTTCTGGCGCATGCGTAAAACGTAAGTATTAAGCTTATATTTTATCACATTGCACGCACAAAGCATGATCACAAGAAACGCAAGCACGTGGATCACTGTCTTGTATGAAAGTGTATGTACATGTATGTAACATCGGAGTTTGCAATCACTCATGTATCAAAATTTAGATGATATTTAGGGATTTTACTTACCTTATGTATTCTTTGCTGCAAAGTGCAAACTATCCTCTTCGAAGACACTTTCATTTCGCAATAAACCGTCATCACGAAATACAATTTCACCAAAAACAATCCTTATTCCCTCGAGTTGAAAGTATCAGCTTTACCAAAAACGTTACCACTAAATACAATTCTTTAACTTTTATACATTGTAATTTTTTTGATAAAATCTTGTCATTAGTTGAAAGTACACAAAGCTTCCATGAATAACATATATTTAAGGGAGATAATTATCATATTTAAGGGAGATAATTCTATATACAAATAACATATTTTTAATTCTTGAGGTAGCATGTCAATATGTTGAACAGTTCTTTACAAATACACCTTACTTGATAACATAATCGAAATATGTTTGTGTCTGGCTCGTGATCAGTATATCAACGTTGCTTTTTTATGGGTGTTGCTCTTTCTGAATGGTTGTGTTCGTCAACTGTATCCGATATATATATTCATACATAACGAATCCGTCGACAATGCTTTATATATAAATATTTATCTGTATACTGTTCTATTTACACATGCTCATGATTTAATTGTCTTTATATGTTTTTGTTGTATAATTGGACCTCGTCGTTTTCTCGAATTCGTTACGCTACATGTATTTCGATTACTATTGCCATGATCTTCAACCATACGGCAATACATTGACAAAATTTCTCCCTTGTTATGATTGATATATTACATCTTTTTTATCAAGATGCTTCCCTGTTGTCATTTAGAGGAGAAACGTTATGTTTTGATATTGAAATTAATACAAACAGTTGGTGTTTTTACCATTTTCATAAATTTTCATTTCTGATTTTTCTTTTTCGTTTTGGTGATGAAAATGTCCTTGACTTACTGTCATGAAAAAGATAAAACAACTTTTTCATATTTTTTTGATTTTGTTTAAAATTTCATTTGAACAACTGAAGTTAAAAACTCGCCCAAGTAACGATAAAACTACCTTTTTTTCTCTAAGAAAACGTTTTTGAAGTTAAGGGAAATATCTTAAGTAAAGTAAAGGAGTTTTGTCGAGTTAAGAAATCTTCGTAAAACAGGAATCAGATTAATGCAATTTTCTTAAATTTATTTAAATCTCGTCATATAAAAAATTCGACATTGATCTCGAGATGTCAACAAAAATTCGAGATAACAGAGTTCTGCCTGATTTTGTGTGTAACTTTGTATATTTATATATAGATTTGTGTTGCTTCCTTTCTCAGCATGCATGCATCACGTGCTGTCGTCAATCTGGACGCGCATTCGACAGTTAGCTGCACGAGGTAACGTTTTGTATCAGTGCGGTTAGCAATTTAGCTCAAACTTCAATTTTGAAATGTAATCATTTCGAAATATAAAGTGTTCATTAAGATTGTTAGTTGTGTGTGTGTTTGTGTTTTGTTTCACAACTTGTAGAGATAATTTTTTTTTCTTTCAGCCATGAACTTTTAAGGTTAAACAAACAAATCTGGTCAAATTGTCCCGAAAATGTATTTTAACTGTAGATGTTTGTGAAACCGAGGCTCGTTTGACCTAGATTATTCAATTAAAGTTGTAAAACGTGTCCTTTCATAAAAGCAGTGTTATCATAAATGACCTTGACATATTACAAACGTTACATAGTGCTTTCAATTTACTAATTTTATACCATGTCAAGATCATTTATAACATCAAATGTTATGAAATGACAAATTGTCTCGAGGTCTTTAATTAATCTGTAGGTCACATGAGTCTCGTTTTAACATTTACATGCTATTAAAATGTGTTACCGAGACATTTTATAACCACTTTTTGGATCTAACTGGCAACAGTTTTCTTGAATAGAGGCCAGCATGCCTTCCACATCTAGTTACAAGTAACATTAAGCTTCGATTGACACAGGTATTAAAATGAACTTCAGAAAAGGTGTCATTTCGTAACATTTAGATCGGTAACAAATCAATGCATCAGCCTCAATGCCTTATATCATACTTAACTTAATTTTTTAATATCATTTTAATAACTTACATCACATGCAAGTCCAGTTCAATATATTCAATTTACATATCTCAACCCCGATGTTGAAGGTACCGACAAGTTAATTTCCCGGACTTTAAAACAAATCTTATTCAATCGTACACTGATTTATGTGTATTTTTAAATCGCAGTTGCTTAGAATATGCGTATAATAATTTGTTTGCTATGAATTTAATATGATTGAATAAAACAGTGGGAGGACAATATATGAGACAATATCTACACATTTTGAAATTACAAGTAATATGCACCGGGTCATACGGTTTCTATGCATGTTCACATAATTGACTTACTTTTAAATTTGTTCAAGAAATTACCCGAACCTTCAATCTGATTAAAATCATATGTTACATGGCTTCGTTAACTTCGTACTACGACTGAACATCTGAGTGTGCCGCGGTCAGGGTCACGTTCAGGTGACCTTTATATTTATAAATACTCATTAAATTTTGACCAATCACAGACCCTCTTTCAAAAGGGCGCTCGGAGTTGTAACAAATATGGCGGACATTGATGAGAATGATGCGAAAGTTCTGAAGTTATTTGAGATTGATCGTCTGAAACCCGAACAGAAAGATATTCAAAGCTGTATTAGAGAAGAAAGACTGTATGGCGGTGTTGCCTACGCAATTATTACCCAATGGGTACGTTTTCCTTGGCGTCGTAGAAACGTCAGTTCCCGCCGCCAGATTTGTTTTGGAAAACTAATCTGTTCGATACCTCTCGCTATTTATCAATCAACCATGATATTCCGATTCGCTGGCAAACTTTTGCCAGCGCGCCTCTGATTGGTTCATCTAAAGGTCACTTGAACGTGACCCTGACCGCGGCAGTAACAGATGATTTTAATCGGATTGCCGAACCTTGTGATGCGCCGTTATTACAGATATAAAAATCATCTGTTTTTTTGTGTGTTTATCAGACTACATAAGCATGGCATTTGTATCTAACAGCGAAACAGGTGTTCGCCCACACATTTAACGAAATCTACATACAGAGGGCTCACGTGAATTAAAGACTGGATTTTATTGTACCTTAGCACTTATCTGTTGATAATGAGTTTAAAGATATACTAATGAGCAGTTATAGCGTTATCTATTTATTCATTTAAATCGGTAAAAAAACCATAAAGCTGTTTTACTTCCAGTATTTATATAATTGGTTGGTTGGTTGGTTGGTTGATGGGTTTATAGACTACTTTTCACGGGCGAAGCCCGTGTTCTGTCGTCTTGAGGGGGTAAGACGCCAGCTTACCGGGCCCTCGGTGATTTTAAATACCCTTGCCCGTTCAGGTCACGCCCTAAGGTCGGTCAGCTCCTTAGATGCGGATAGGCTGTCACAGTTACATACAGCACGTATACGGGAGCGTGGAACACGTCCTTTAAACAGCTTCACTGTCTGTCCTCCTATGATTTATATAATATCTATCTCTTTAACTTATACTGAATTGATCTCTATTTATGTGGTTTACAATTTATCTTTATTTATTAACTATTTAATTTAACTGATTCATGATTTGTGTCTATATGTTTATGACTTAACTCTATTATATTTATGGCTCATCGCTTTTAAGCATTTATTGAACTCTATTTTATAACTTATCAATTTACCTATGGTATTACTCTATTTCTTTACAATTTATCTCTATTTATCAATAATTTATCTCCAATTATAATTTATCTCCTTATTATGCCTTTTCTCCGTTTTATTTATGATATACAGACTAAATAACTTGCTATTTATTGTTCATCTTTACTAATCCAACGACGACTCGACAGGTTTATTGTAATGACGTAAGAACTGTAACAACTTGTTTGAGTTTTCAGTTTCCACACTGGACGTCAGACGTTAGGGATTTCTTTTTTATACGAAATGTTACGGCCAATTTATCATATTTTATACCGTATTTTTATCGTTACTGATCTTTGATATACAATGAGAAATAAGTAACAATACTGACAATGTTAAGAACAGCGTATACAGAAACCGCCCTTGTTTACTGTATAAGAAGTATAATTGATAAAGCTTGTTCTATTAGCTGTTTTTTTACCTGAATCATGTCGGGAGTACACGAAGGTCGATGTACGGGTTGTCCGTACGAGTATTTACAATGCTTAACTTACATTATATGTAATATTTGGACAAAAGTGTTCCCGACCACATCCTGAACATGATATAGAAGTGCTAACCCACACCATGGGATGCGCACATTGTTACACGATTTAGTCAGGACAATCATTTATTCTGCACATATGTATGTCGAAAATCGTCGATAGTGGAATCTCTTTTATGTCGACACATTTATTTCCTGAATTATAATGACCGAAAAACATATTTTGCTCATCAATGTCGGGATAGCCAGTATTCCAGATCGATGGGGTGTTAAACTCACCCAAAGGAAGACATGGGTCTTACAAAAATCTTAAATATATGTCACTGTATATAAAATGCATTTGAACATATATCATTTTAAATATAATTATTTGGATCACCATTTACAGTTTTATTTAGTATCAGCCGGAAACACTCGATCATTTCCGCTAGTCGGAAAAGCCCGAATGGTTCCGATCATTTTTAGACATGGTCGCAATAACGGCATATGACGATAGTTTTCAAAAGAGCTATTATGGAAATGATAAAAACAGTAAAACTAAATGGATATACGTTGTAATAGCTTATTATCAGTGTACTGGGACTGCATACTAATTTGGCCACTTCGTACAACACATGTTGCGGGATAAAGAAGATCTTTTATTTCCCAGAACCTGCATAGGGACAGAGGAAACATACACATGAAAGAAATTCGATTCTGCAGCATTGTCCACACAAGTGTCGCCTCTTACAATCATGTAGTGGGAAGGAGCAGACTGATTCGTTTTCTTGAATCCCTGCGATGTTGTTTTCCCTCAAGAGTCAATGTCGTAGCACGTACAACTTTTATAAAAGTACATAACTGTATTCTGTAAGTTTAAGGGGTAACACATTGACCATTGATCGGTTTTTCTCAGTGCATGACCGAAAGAGTAGACTAATACGAGACTCCTGAAAAGTCGGCTGTTTCTCATATGCTGTTTTCTAAGGGATAATTGATAAGACAAACAAAATCCCGTTTAAGTGGTAAATCGACAATCTTTTAAAAATGATTTCTACTAATACATACACGTTAACACTATTTTGAGCAATGGTCTTTTGACCAAACAGTTCATTGATTTTTTTTCTCATATTTCCTTCCTCATTTTTATAGGCGATGAAGGCGAACTAATTATACAGAAGTCGTTACAGCCGAAGATTGGATCGACACGGTCTCGTGCCTCCGCAATCACCATGCCCCCGATGCCATCTTTAACCCCCAAAATGCCACCCCAGATACCATCCATACTGCCTCAGCAGATGACAGCGTCCCAGATGGCAGACCGAATGTCTATACTTCGAAACCAGGATATGATGCAACAACCTGAACAGAGAATGGTTCGAAAGCGTCTGGAAGATTTGACTCCCTACCCCTCATCCAATGCGATGAACAACAGGTTACGTATGATGTCCACATTCCGGAAGTCTCCCCTCGCCAAGTACGGTAACTCTATGGCGCAATGGGCGCCTCGTGCTATGTACCTTCGTGAAATGCAAATGGGATTAAAGGCTGCCGAAAGACTCATTCAGCGGAGAGCCATGATGATGAGGAATCTAAACAGACAAATGATGCTGGGGAGACTGTCATTCTCGCCGCCGAACGTATTCAGAAGTATCATGATCCCCAAAGGTCTTAAATTATTACATATAATCAGAACAGTGAAACCAAAAGTGGAGAAGACGGAAAAACCTAGAATTATTATCACCAAAAACCTTGAACAAAACACTGCAGCACCTGAACCATTCCCAGAAATCCCCAAACGGGAACCGGAAGTTGGATTGCCACAGACAAACACAATTATGGGTAGACTGCCGCCTGGCATGTTCCTCCGCGGATTCCTCCCCAGTGTGATGTCCTCCAAAGGGGATGGACCCACACCCATTCCCGATATATCGGCCAACGAACTTCGTCCCAAACCAAACTTGGACATTGTCCGCTTCCCTACACTGCCCAGGTTCCCAATAGAGATGCCACCAGTCCAAGTACAGCCTGGACCCAACTCACCATTCCACAGTAAGTATTGGAGGCGACTCCCGACCTCTCCAGTCAAAGATATAGATATATACCTAAGTCATTACTCCTGGACAGAAAATATCTAACACCTATCCCTTCAAGTGAAGTTAGCTATCTGGTCTGTTGTTACTGAATTGTGTCAAATACTCTTTCCTTACAGTACAATTGTTACTAAGAAACTATTTTGGAAGGAATTCGAAGTGGCATAAATTTCAAAATATTTGACAAATAGATTATCTTAGTTCGCATAGGTTTCAAAGAGGGTCCATGTTGTCTTTCTTTTTGTTTTAGCATCTCCGCATTTCCTAGTGTTGCCTTCCCCTTTGTTTTGATGTCCCCTCAGTTCCTATTAGCCGAGTTGGAGTTGTATGTTGATACGATTATATGTATTCTCCCTCTGTTTTACTTTATGTGTTTCACACATTATGTCGGATAGTATTTTCAAATTAGTGGAAAAGATAGCACATTTTTGTCACCTTCAGGTATAGTACATTGGTATAAACAGTTTTCTAGAAGACAACTGCAAAGTTCGGAGTGTGATAAAACCCTTATGTTAGAAAGAACGTGTTATGTTAGTCCGGCCGTCTAGATTATAAAAGACTACCCTTGTTAGTCCGAAGCTTTTTACAAATTACAGTTACAGCATATGATAATTTACCTGTTTTAGCCCCAACGCCGCCACAGTCTTGCTTCTCAGAATACGTAAAAATTGTGAAGAAATGTCTGAAGGATGCCAATGTAGAACTTCCGGCTGCGCAGAACTTCCTGCCTGGGAAATCCAGCTACGACCAAGGAGGTGTCTGCGAGTAAGTAAAGGCGGGTTCAAACTTTTGAATAAAGGGCGATAACTCGGGCTTTAAAAATATATCGTTCTCGATAACTTTTCAAGCATAATCACATGCATGAAGTATTATATTTTGCAATTATGTTTATGGGGATTAGTTTCTAATGATTTTAATATATGCATATAGTGATATGCGTTTGGATGACATCAGTAAATAAATGACAAAATAATCAAAATCAACGCAATAACTATACTGAATATGGTTGGCTTATAACATGGTAAATACTTTGCAATGAATATCTCATCTAAATCTATGGCCATAGTTTATATTTATTATATCCAGATAAAAAGCCGTATGCTTAATAAATGGGTATTACAAATAGCCCTTATAAACACCGATCCCTGTGCAATTCAATATCAACTTATACATTTTGGCGAGAAAATCGAAACTAGGAAATAATTTTCTTTCAATATGACGATTCATATTATACCATCCAAATATCACACTAATCTTTCGGGACAGAGCAAGAGGTGGACGCAGAAACCCAGAGACCCAAACAACAATGATATATAATATAACATTATTAACATGCAATGTGGTTCTCTATTTGCAGGAAGAAACAGATGATAACCGAGTGTATCGTCGGTAACCTCCGCCCCTGTTCAAGCTTCGCTGAGCAGGCCCTGGTCAGGCGCACATTGGCTGAAACCTTAGCCGAAATGAACCGGGACTGTCGCCTTCACGAACGTAAGGCGGGAAAATGTGGTAGAGGGTTGGGGGGTACTCCGGTTTTTAGGGAAACGTATATTTTTCTTGCTTCGATTTGTCGAAAACGGCACTTTAATACAATACATTATTGGATCTAATTCAAATTGTAATAAAACACAATACACTGTAGTAAATTCAACACATTTTATTCATAGATGTACTAGGAATAGGGACTGACATGTCGGTCTAACTGTCTGCTTGTCTGTCTGAAGGCAGGAGTTTGTTGATTGATTGTATGTCTCCTTGTATTTCACATTATAAATAGAATTTGCTATATATTATTGTTTTACATAGGGAAGGGCGTCCAAAATGTTCGTGTAACTTGTGCCCAATCCACTTGCTTTATGTATCCTGGCAGTAAAATATGTTTAAAACTAAAACGCCGTGGTATTACCGCTTAAGAGAAGGTTTACCTCAGAGATTTGAGCAAATTAAGCAAACTGAAATTTAATGCTTTATAGGCCGACATAACGATGATGCATTTCTTTGTTACAGTCGAGTCCATTGAGAGTCGTCTTGTGGGTGAGATCCAACCAGGCCCGGATTCTGTACATCACAAACTGGAGCTCCTAGAGCCCCTCCCACAACCTACACCTGCTGATGACGTCACTACCGCCACACCTAAACCTGAGGTCACCACCGAGGAACCCAAGACGCCAGTTGATGATGTTGATGATGATGATGGTAAGAGTTAAATTAACAAATGATAAAAATGTTAGTCATTTAAACACCTCATGACAAATTTTTCACGACACTGCACATTTTCTATTTTCTAGCTTTAATCATCAGTGGAAGGGGCATAGGCCTAACTCTGGGCGACTTTTAATTACGGGATAAAAGGTCATTACTAGGCGTGCTTAAATAAATGAGCTGACAAGAAAAAAGGCGATATATTATCAAGATATTGCCTAAGCATTGAGAAAGGGATTCCAAATGGGAGTGTTTTCCTGTTTATCCAAATTATTCCTGATTTTGGGCTCATATATATTTGTACATTGCTACTACACATATACAGTTACAACACATTTAATAGCAAGATTATTGCCATTTTATTTTTGCACTTCCGGTTCCTGTTTTTCAGATCAAGCCCAACCGGAAGACACTCCTGATGCCGCCAGTGCCATTGACACCAGAGATCCGACTGACCCGAACACTCTTCACCACACACACGACATACAGATGGAGGAACTCGCTCCCGAGTATTACCTTCCCGTCCTCATAGGCACGGCTATCGGTCTTGCCTCTGTCATCCTCCTCCTCAGCGCCCTCTTGTGCATCTGCTGCAGACGAAGAATAAAGAAAAAGGTTTATATTGAGCGACAACCAGAGAAGCCAAAACTGCTGGACGGTGTCTACACAATAGGGGTTCCTCCACCCGTTTACGAGGTTACACATGGTATCCCTCACATCTCATACGAGGAAGCGAAGGGTGAAAAAATTACCGGAAGTCCATCGTCTCTCAGACGTCACAATATCGAAAACGAGGCGTACGAACGGGTTGACGGAACAAACAGGAAGGGAGTTGTATCCGACATCTAAAGTCTTGCTTTCTAAAATTATACTTAGTTAACATGTTAAAAATGATGCTTGTCGGCCCTTCCTCCATAATACGTGACATTATTCACTATGCAGTGTACAGATTACCAGCACTTGACGCCATGGCGTGACCGTAACGTGTGTTGTACGTCCCAGGACGTTTAAGGTAGGAAACTAGTATTTTGTAAGCTATATATAGCGTCGTCATAAAGAGTTGTACTATAGAGCTTCTTCTACTTTTGTTTTGTACATGTCACCGACTACATCTGAATAAAATTTCACAAAAAAAAACACGTAGTTTTTATTTATATATTTTTCACGTTGATGATAAAACTACATTTTCAAGACTTAAAACATTTAACGCATACGACTTTGAAAGTTAATCAATGTCATGAACTTCAATATCATGACTCAAGACCTTTCACGACAACATGCTATAAGCCAAATAGCATCATCCTCATATAGGTTCATTGGTTATTAAGAAGAAATCGTTTAAACATTTCATTGGACCGCAATGACATTGAAATTTTAATAAAAGCAATTTATGTCAGCAAACTTGATAGCCCTTCGTCAGATTTTAACAGATATTACTCGTTACTTTGAATATGGGTTAGTGTAATTTATTTTAACAAAATTGATAGCCCTTCATTTCAGCATGTCACTGGCAACACATCACCACCTATAGGCCACTTGGTTATTCAGAGGAAGTTGCTAACCCTTGTGACGAAGATTGTTGGTGAAGGTTATTCCTTTGCAATCTGTGTAAGGCTCCATCCCAGGAAGGTGCTAGCCAAATATCATAATACGTTTTTAACGCATTTGACCCATGACCTTTAAAGTACGTCAATGTCATTTTTTGTAGCTTTTTGTCTTGACTCCATATGAAGGAGCTACTAGCCTGTTATCATAACAGTATGTCATTTTGGACAGAACAGGAAGCTACAATCCAAATATCACGACTTAATGCATTTTGGTTCATCAGGTGAAGTCATTTGAAGTTTTTGATATATTTGACCTCTGTTGCATTAATTGTAGGTCATGGTCGTTATTTTTGCAGTTTGGGTTCCTTTCAAGGACGCTACCAGCTGTTTTAAGACGGAGTTGACGAGCGCCGCGTCACTACATAAGCTCACGCGCTCTTGTTATTACACAGAAAAATAGAATAAAATTAAACACACTAGAATACTGATTATAGAATGATAATTCAATATACCTAAAAGACAACTTCAATCAAACGAAAAACAACATAAACCAAGAAAACAAATTCACAATCAATTTATTGCTGTGTATACCGTCATGTTCCTAGTATAAATGATCTTACACAATACTTATCTAAAAATAATAACTTACAGTCAGTGTTATTGTAGACTAAAAAAAATCATTTTCTGGTTCATATATTCTTGCCTAACGCTTATCAGAAAACCAGACCGAAAATAACACATTGTATAATAAAACAATAAATGTAGGTTATCATGTACATGTAGTTGTAAAATAAACACCGTCATTATTTACTGAATCTTCGTGGTAGAATTATGCAAAATTGTATACATCGAATAAGTTAATGAATATAAATTTAAACCTAAATTTAGAAACTAAAAATCCGGACTCTCCTTTTCTAAACTACAATTACCTTTATCCTTAAGAGTCCTTCTTTCAGTTTAGAAATGGTCTATCTAATTTTAATAACGGTTCCAAAAAAGCCCACGGTCTGCATTCCCATAGAATCTGTCTTCTAGGTCCTACAGACTGAAATTTGTATGATATTTAAAGTTATGAACTTTAAATTAATCTGACCCCCAATCGAATCTGTCTCATCATGGAAATCAGATTAAAAATAATAAAATGAATTGCCGAAAGTATTTTTGAATGACATAATTTAGACCAACAATTTTGCATTTTCTATACGGAATTATACATGACATCACAAAAGATCGCAAATTTCAAATAGACTATTTACCGGCCAAGAATAATTCAATTATATAAAAAGTATCATATTCTGTCTTCCATCATCATTATTTATACGTTTGTTTAAATATTTATCAACATCAAAATACATAGTGTCCTGTATTGAAATGAATTTGTTAACTTCGTAAATGGCCCTGGACGGAAAATGAAAACAGTTTATGTACAAAATGTAAAATATATGTAATACTTGTTGACCAATAAATGTTACTATCAATAAAACACAATTAAAATGCTTTAAAATATTATATAACAATTGTAAATGTGAATTAGACTTCTGCATAATTACAGGCCTGTATGTATATCATAAAGGTAAATAGATTGTACACGCCATGTACTATCTGTTAACAACCAAATATTACTCCAAATATCAACAGATATCTAATACTTTAAAAATTCATATAACAATTGTAAATTTGTAAAAGAAACTTACAAAATGAAAAATTCTTAAAGTCATATAATAAAGTTGGTAAAAATCTTCACCGATACTGTTTTCTTAAAAACGTTCGCCTCAATAATCACCAAAGAGAAATTCTTCCAAGACAGAAATATCAATATACTGACTGATAGTGAGCTTTCGAGGCACATTGTTAAAAAGAGATGTACTAGTATACAATAACTTAAAGATATAAAAAAAGATTTATGTCTACTTAAATTTTAAAATCTAACCTTTACGATAATCTTTTGAATTCCGAAATATATGACTCGTGTAAAATAAAGATATGCTTCAAATTTAAATCTAAATTTTGAATTTCGAAATGCCATTTTTTTCCCAGTGTAAACATTCTGAAAACAAATTTCCAATGAAATGTTCTTTGTTTTACTAGTTGAAGGATTCCTGAACTGTTGAACTCCTGATATATAGTTAGCGGCGCTCTTTCCGTCCGGTGGTATGTTTGCTCAGACGGCTGTAGACTTTCCGCTGCTTTCCGGTGTAAACCGTTCGCTCACTTTCGTAAGGAGAATCACATAATCCGATTCAAAGTCCTCATCAAAATCATCTCTGTAATTAACAACAAACACGGTTAATTACCATCAATGTGTATATAAAATGTATTGTATAATGTATAATTATTTGGCGTGGTAGATATTTTGATACATTTCCCTCAGAGAAAGATTTACATACAGGCTCATAGAGCGACACAGCTAGTGGTACTCCAACAGAGTTAGAGGTTTTACACGGCGAAAAACTTTTGACAGGCGCCGCGTAACCTCTAACTGCCCATAGCTGATTTTCCCGATGCTGACGATCACATTTTCAAAGTTCGGATTTAGAAAGAGTTTATCGTGTTTGCATACATTTAAATGGTCAAAAGGGTCCAATAAATATTCCTTTCCATAAACCATGATTATTTGAAAAAAATTCGTGTCAAAGACATAAATAAGGAGTTTTTCCTCATTCGAAGCGAAGCAGACAGCATTTGCCATGATTTTTCCGGTTAACACAAAAATGGATTACATGTAATGTTTCACAAGCGGAATACAAACAAACTACGTATCATTTCGTTCCGTTTGAAATCCCCCTGCTATTTTGTATTAATCCAGGAAGCCATGTTTTAAATGTAGGTCAGAGATGTGCTACAACGACATGGACATGTATTTTGAGTGTTTTATTCGGTAATATACTATATATTTGTGTCTGTGACATACATATGATATCTTTATTATATAAACCGTGAGTAGACATCGTTGTCATGAACTGTTAACCACTTAAGTGAGTTTTTCAAGCCGATTTTGTTCCGCCCGGATTTCGGGCGGAAACTGCATCAAAGAATAAGCGCTTCGGAAATGAGAGGTCGCAGTCGGCAAAATCATATCCGATAGAAAAAAGGCCGACCAGCGGCCTCTCATGTTATGGGAGTAAGCTAGTGGAAGTTTAAGAGTGAATGTCTGCTGACTAAGACGGTACGTACTCTGTCACCTTCAGCAATCCACGTGTAACTTCGTTGGTATCAATTTACGAAATGAAGACCAATCGACCCAGTTACTATTTTTAACTGTAACGATGGAGAAACTTGTCAACAAATTCAGGTTATTCTGAAAGATTTTTTAAAAGACATGTAGCTGGGTTTTGTTGTTGTAAAAATAGATAAATATCCGGTAAAGCGTTTAGTACTTTAAGTCGAAATCAACATACCTGCTGGAAAATAGATGAGTCAGTGCACAGCTTGCTTGGAAATCTGTAAATTAAGATGGTTAGTCTTGAAAACACGAACAAATACGTTTTATTACACGGAAACTGTAGATATCTGATTAAGCGATGTTTAATACATCTTTTTGGTTACAAGTATAATATACCATTTTCGTCCCTGCGTACTTTTTATTTGTAAGTTTTACAAATAGTTGTATATTACATTCGGATGCATGGGTACCGTATGATATGGGGATGGGGAAGGGGTAAAGAGGGCTTACTTACTGTCATAATACACAGGCATAGGGTCAAGTGTAGGCAGGGGCAGTATCACAGGTTCCTTTGTAACCTCTACGTCACTTCCGCCCAGACTCATTGGCCGTTCATGGTCACAGGAAGTTTGATTCTCCTCTTTGGTAGAACGGGACTTCCTCTTCCTCCGCCTTTCTTTCTTGCCAGTCGGAGGTTTACCCTCCACCTGAGAATCATGCTGGGAGACAAGCCCACTCTTCTCGCTAAACTCTCGTCGTCTTCGTTCCTGACGAGACTCTTTTGGTCTCTTTTTCTTCACTGTTTTCTCAATGGGCTTATCAGTTTCGACAACGGATTTGGCCGTCTTGTAATCGGATTCGACAGTGTTGAGATTGCATCTGACCCTTTTAACATCAGGTTTGGCTGTTTTGATGTCGGGTTTGACCGTTTTGATATCGAGTTTGACCTTTTTGACACCGGAATAACGTTTCCTCATTGTATTGCCAGAGACTCTCTCGACCGTTTGAATGTTTTGATGAGAGTCCAGAAATTCTTGCAGCCGTCCATTAAACATTTCGAGATTGTTCTTAAATCGCTGCCTCTCGGCTCGGTATATCTCCTTTACCTTGGCGTAAGAACCGTCTTCTTCTGCGTGACGTTCACTGTAGACCCTAGATGTATGCTCGGAGGAATTTTTGACCTTTTCCCTTGCAGTTTTGGATGTATGCTTGGATTTTCCCATGGCAGTTTCGAGTGCATTCTTGGAATTTTCCAAAGCATTTTCGAATGCATGTTTGTACTTTTGTAAAGCAATCTTGGAGGCATGCTTGGACGACTTGACCAAATTCTGTGTAGACGTCTTTTTCGACACTAAAATTAAAAAAAAAAAAGTGTCGATTTTGTTCCAACATTATCTTGTCTTTGATGACACTGACAGTTCTATAAAAACAACAAATATGATGTCATCATTGTCTTATATTTAGTTTCAAGTCATATAACAATTTTTCGGTATTGCAGAAAAATGTGACTACATTATCAATCATTATAATAAAGGATTACTAAAACTAATACATACCTTTGTCTTTCATATAATACCCCGTTACTCGGAGTACGGAAGCCTGCAATAGAGAAAAAATATGGTATTACCAAACAGCATCGTAATGACCAAACACATGCGGACCTCGGCTATATTTCTGTATTTAAAGTTCATCGACGTAGTCGGCTGGTAATACAACGTTCGTGAGAGCATCCCAGTGTTTAATAAAGGTTTAACATATTTTCATGCAGACGTAATTTAAATTTTAAGTTAAAAAATAAATCTTCATCGCTAAATCCTAAATATTTCCTGTAGTATCTGCTTACCTCATAGATCTCTCTTCGGAGAGTCTGAAGAGCTGGAAATAATCAAGAAAACACTATTCAAAACTATTGATACAAACTCAGATATTGTCAGTTCGTTTATTGAATTTTTTTTTTTTGTACTGATTGTTTCGCTTTCGGTTCTCAAAAAGTAGGGTGCTAGGAAGGCAGAACTTTTATATAACAGACTTGAGATTTGATATTTTTTACATTGTTGTTTGTGTGTTTGTTTTTACCAAATAAATGAGAGAAAAATAGACTAGGCTAGGTCATACAATCTTAGTGGATAGAGAATAAAGATCGAGTTTCTGCTTCGGTACAATTCCAGTACAATACAGAAATGTTTACAGATGGAGATTACTGTTATTTCAGTAAATATAAGTACACGGTTCACAAAATATTTTACCATTACGTTAATTTCTAATGAAAATTCCAATTCGTTTTAGTTAATTATCCTCTCTTCTACACGTTGTGTACCTTCATCAATCGGTAACCGTCGACACTTGCCGTAAACCAGGAGGTATTTTCTCGTTTAGAGAAAAGCCGACGGTCTCACTCATACTGAGAAGGGGAGATAACCACATTACTCATTACAGAATCAACTTACCAAGCTGTCTCTTTCGAATGTTGTCTTCAATCCTTTCTAAACTCATATCCACCATCTCGGTAGCAACGAAAGGCTGGAATTAAACGAAGAATACAAATACAATAATGGACTGTCAGATCGAGATTTGAAATCATGTTATCAGTTCAGATATTTTTGTGGGATTAATATGTTCCTGTAAATCCGCAACAAGAACCAACCACGGAGTCAAATTTGTGGTTAATAAACAATGGTTGCACATAATACAACATATACCTGCTTATAATTGTTTTAGGGATTCCAATACAATTGACGAATTAGATTAAATTTAACTTAAAAGTATTTACCTTTGTTTTGAAATCTCGCTTAAAATCCTCCAATTCTGAAAAAGAAATAATAGACATATTTATTTCGGGCACATATAGTTTTGTTACGTTTCAAAATAGAGTAATACTTTATACTCAACCCATAAATAACGAATATCAAGTGTCAAATTATTTTTAAGACATTCTAATGCAATTTTCAGATTGTTAGATATCTTTTCAATGGTTTAACTAGATATCTTTTCAATGGTTTTACTAGATTTCTTTTGAATTGTTTTACTAGATATTTTGTCAATGGTTTTTCTAGATTTCTTTTCAATGGTTTAACTAGATATCTTTTCAATGGTTTTACTAGATATCTTTCCAATGGTTTTACTAGATTTCTTTTCAATGGTTTTACTAGAGTTCTTTTCAATGGTTTTACTAGATTTCTTTTCAATGGTTTTATTAATTCATTNATAATTCATTTATTAATTTCAATATTACGGTTCCATTCGCTCTTTGACAAATGTTGTGTCATCCTGAAGTAGCTCTGAAATCGTTTATAAATGTTTGTTTCAAAAACATCTTTGGAGTCAAAGAGAAGAAAAATGTATAATTTATAAGAGTACGCTTGAGTAGACTTACCGTACATTTCCCTAATAGAGTTTTTGTTCAATTCTTTTAATTCACATTCTTCTTCCTTAGTGGGACCAGTTGCCTAGAATATAAAATCAAGATAAAATATGAAACCAGAAACAAGAAAACAAAATAATGATGCATTCAATTCTCGTGACTTCTGACCTCTTCTATTATTTTTTGGCTTTATGTTGTTGTAAATTTCAAATGAAATTTTGCTACACATTTTTCGTTATTTTCATTTTGATGTTAACATTGTTTTACAATGACACCTGTTACCATGAAGGACTTACCATGCTTTTATTTCTAAACAAAATTAGGTCATTACTGGATCTTTAAAACTTAACTCAAAAAGTACCCCTTTTTTGAAAGAGAAAATCATTATTTGCATCTTGACATAATAGTTTACTTACAGGACAAATTTTCTGTGCCCTCCTTCTTAGATCTACAAATGAGAGAAAATGAACTGTGTATCAACAACAATAAGCAAATAAATCAGAGGAAACATGACAGTGCTTTGATTTAAATACCCAAAAAATATTTTCCCTTTTTTTTAATGATTTATTCTCAAAAAAATAACATTGACACGGTGTTGAGATCACATTTATGTTCAAACGCGAAAATAAACGGATTTTTTTTTCTCCGTGTTATAGTACAGCCTCGTTTAAGTGAAAAGCGCATCCGTGCCTGTAATACAAGTATACACTCCTATGTACATGTAGCTACAGTACAGCTTCCATGTATAGTTCCGGTACACTCTAGATTCAGTCTAGTTTCATGATACTTTCACGTTTCATCATAAAGCTTTAGTGCATTTCCTACACAACTACGTGTATATTACTTACTTTGCCTGTTTTGTGTCCTTCCTGATAATTATCAATATATTAGTTATTTAAATAAACTTCTCAGTATCTTTCCTATGCAGTCCGAGGTATAACTTACTTCGTCTGGACTGTTTGACATCCTCCTCGGCTGTCATCAATGCTGCAAGTTCCTTGTCAATTTCTACATTAGGCTGCAGTGGAATAAAACAGAATGTAAGACGGTTTATACAAAACAATCGGGGGAAATAAAACGACACGGCCCTTCATATCATGTATTATTAATCTTAAGTCGAGACACATTGACATGTTTCAAATATTATTCATATCAATGCACGGACCCCCTATACACTCATATATATATATATATATATATATATATATATATAGTGTAAAGGCAGACAAATGATCCTTACATATAGGATGATAAAGGACAACTTAGAGTTTTCAGACAAAATTGTATTCAGTGAACTTCAATGTTTTCACAAACATTGATATGAAAAGGGGCATAACTCTAAAACATTTTGTCCAAATTCGATGACATGCGATCGCGAATGGGCGTAATCTCATATAATTTCTATCATGCCAAATTTGTATTGACTTTGTTACCATTTCGAAACAGTGCTATGTAATTAAGCATGCTTATTTAGAGTAAACATTTTAATGGAGATAGCTTAGTTGAACTTGGCAAAGAACTGTAAAATTGCATTTGATATTCATAACACCTCTTATAAGAAACAGTAGTTCTTACCTTGAGAGTGTCGATCTCCCGTCTGTAGTCATCATACACTACACATACAAAATATAAAATCAATAAAATAGCTTAAAAAGAAAGTAACAAATAACCGATAGCATTATCAATAAAAAAAATGTAAAATGATGATATTTTCTTCTTTGTTTTCGTAAGACTGAGTTATAAATATGCTGAACAGTAATTTTAATTAACATAGCAGAATTACGCATGTGTTATAATATAACAGCACTAAGTCGTTACAAATCTTAAAATTACAACTTCGTGGGTTTTTTTTCTGTGATATATATTTTTGTTAATAATTTCATTAATTGGTATACAATTGAATCACATCTATTGGAGCAAAATCAATCAATTTCAGTAAAGTTTTCCACACGAAAGTTAACTGTGATTTTAACATACATAGAAGTATAACAGTCAGCACACACCCAGTACAAAACTTAACACACTAAACATAACTTACAGCAATCATCGAGTTTGCCGGAGATTCTTTTCAATTCATTCTGTACTTCCGGAGTGGGCACGTAAGCCTAGAATTATAATAAGAAACTAATTAATTACTACTCTATCAGTGGGCAAACATTAAGATATTCAAAGTTAATTATATGTGTGTTTACATGCTATATATATAAGTATTGTATGGATATTTGTGTGTCTGTAGGATATGTTCAGTTCAGTACAAGGGGATAATTCAATATTTACCCTTGTGCAATCGTACTCTGTAACACTCTTCTCGAACTTCACGGTATCTGGAATTAATAAGAGCGTAAATGGTAAAAAAATAACACCAATCAGTCACAGCTTCTGGTCAGTCACATCTACTAGTCACAGGTTTATGCTGACCAAAGGTAATGGTTATTCACATACGTGTATCGGTCACAGGTAATGGTTATTCACATACGTGTATCGTTCACAGGTAATGGTTAGTCACATACGTGTATCGGTCACAGGTAATGGATAGTCACATACGTGTATCGGTCACAGGTAATGGTTAGTCACATGTATTAGTCACAGGTCTATGCTAGTCACAGATAATGGTCAGTCACATGTAATAGTCACAGGTCTATGCTGGTCACAGATAAAGGTTAGTCACATGTATTAGTCGCAGGGCTATGCTGGTCAAAGATAATGGTTAGTCACATGTATCGGTCACAGGTCTATGCTGATTACAGGTACTGAATGATTAGTCACATGTATCGGTCACAGGTCTATGCTGGTCACAGGTAATATTTAGTCACATGTATCGGTCACATATCTATGATGGCCACAGGTAATAGTTAGTCATATGTAACGGTCACAAGTCTAAGCTGGTCACAGGTAATGGTTAGTCACATGTATCGGTCACATGTCTATGCTGGTCACAGGTAATGGTTAGTCACATGTAACGGTCACAGGTATATGCCGCTTGTCACAGGTAATGGTTAGTCACATGTATCGGTCACATGAATATGCTGGTCAAAGGTATGGTCAGTTACATGTACTAGTCACATGTCTATGGTGGTCACAGGTAATGGTTAGTCACATGCACTAGTCACAGATATATGCTGGTCACAGGTAATGATTAGTCACACGTATCGGTCACAGCCACATCGTGTACTGGTCAAAGTCGCAAATACCGGAAGGCCTATACATTTTTATGACAGGTTTTAATATGAACATGTTCCAGAATGAAAAAAACCCCACCGAAAACATTACTGAGATTTACAATGATTTCTGTGAAACCACAGGGGTTCGTTACTCTATTGATACACATTTGATATGCTGATATGGGATTCAGTAAGCTCTAAAGTAAACATGTAAGCATTTGTAACGAACCCCTGTGTTGAAACTACGAAGGTTGAAGCAGTAAGGCTCCGCACACTACTCTCTTTCCTGTTGGAACACGTTTGTTTAATTCCCGTTAATGTATAGTTAACATATTAAGATTAACATAAGTTCTACTTACCATCCGAAAAGGACAAGACGCTTGGAACGCTTAAATTATGCCGTGTATTATTCATTTTGTCGATGTTTCGCCATTTCCGCCCAACTTCGTAACTTAGCGCCGCGAAAACTCACGTGATATAGAAACAATTACGTCACGTGATTAGCAAGATCACATGACGGGCGAGTTCTATCCAGACACATATGAGGTCGAGTTCGATTCAGACAACCATTTAAAAAAGTATATATCAGACCAATTATCGATATACAATGTATATTTAATTTGTGCGGGGTCAGGGATTAGGTTATCCGTCAGTTACTTTGACGTAGTGATCAGGATTTAACAGGATTTAATAGGAAAGGTAATGGACGCAGGCACTGGATGCCTCTATATCAATATCTTATAACATTACAATGTATCTGGATATCATAAAATATTATTTGTCTCTTTCGGATATCTGTTTTTAACCAGCCAAATGGTTGTATTTAAGCTCTAGGTTTTGCCAATGTTTGTCTAAACTCATTTCGAAGCCTCTTAGATTTGTTTAATTTGTGACATATTCGGGAAGACCGTTCCAAATATCGATAGTTCTGTAACCAAATGAGTATTTTCTAACATCTAGTCTTACAGTATTTTTTCTTTAATTTCTGTGTGTGCCCTCGCGGTCTTGATGACGTTCATCGTAGAAGATGTTCATCAGCTTGTGTACATTTATACATGTTAGTGATGGAAATCCTACACTTTTAAGACGATCACTGTATGGTAGGTCCTTTAGCCCAGGGGCCTGTTCGTTTATGCGGAACAACCGGTTTGTCTGATTTTAATTTCACGTTTTCATGTATAAATCCTAGTGGACCTGCAAATGTTGACGCAGGCATTGAAAAGCTTTGTCAATTCTTACCTGAAAGAACCATCAGATTACTAGGTCCAACCTTATTTTATAAACGAACATCCCTGGTCCAACCGGTTCAACTGCTTGGTTCGCAATAAACGAAAGCGGACCAGGTATCAGTTTCGTTGCTCAACGCTGCACTTTTTCGATTGATGATTCCAAGTGTGGCCTGACCAGTGCCTTGAAAATCTGTTTGAATGTTATTTCATCTAAATGTATGAAGGATCTTCTGATAAGCCCAAGTATACTGTTTGCCTTGTTAACGGTTTGCTTTATGTGTGATGAAAAACTGAGATCTTCGTCGACCATTACCTCTATATCTGAAATTTTCTCATGTTTTTTTTTCTTTCAATTTTTCAACTCCAGATCTTTTCAGAATTCGTCAAGTTCGTCTAAAAAATATAATGCTCAGCCCGGCCATGTGGTACCGACATCGTTGTCCTACCACTATCAATTTTCCTTTTAACCAATGTTGGGTAACATTTTCTAAATGTATGTGCGGTCAATCACACATTTTCTATAAAAATCAAATTTATATATATATGGGCATGCAGTTAAATATCACGTTCTCAAATTCTAAATATGAGAACGAGTTATCTCTCTTCTACCATTGAAGACGTTATTGCCCCGACTACCAGAGAAGAAAAATGTAATTTTTGTCCGTGTGGTGTCTAACTTACTTTCATTTAAACATTAACACATTCTTTATTCAAAACCTATTTTTAAATCATTGTGTCCTAAATATCTATTCGTAATGTACCCTCAAATGCTTTAATTTCCATTGTAAAAATATCATGTGTTCAAACTACAAAAGAAGGGGCCCAATGGACCTGTATTGCTCACCTGAAATTAATGTCAAGTCTGTGAGGGAACCAAAGTAAAATCAAATCAAATAGTCAAAATTAAACTGCAGGCCAAATAACTTTCTACTATTTTGAAGAGCTTGCAAATGATTTTAACATATTTGATCCATGTGACCTTGAAGTGAATCAAGGACATTCGTTTGAACAAACTTTGTAGCCTGCTATCCAAATATCTTCATCCAAGGGCCTTGGCTAAGGAGAAGAAGTTATTAAAAGATTTATAGACAGCTAACCCCTATGACCTTGAAAGTTGATAAAGGTCATTGTTAGAACAAAGTAGTCCTTCATTCCAGCATGCTACTGGCTTATTATAATAATCCTGGGCCTTTTGGTAATTGATAACATTTGTTCTTTGTGACCTTGATGTAGGTCAATACCATTCTTCTGAGAAAAGATCGTAGCTTTTCATCTGTGATGCTACTGCCCAAATATCTTCACCATATCTTTTTTGCTAGTTAAAAAAAGTTGATAACAGATTTTAATACACTTGACCTTTGACCTTAAACATAGAACACGGTCATTCATTCAAGCATGCTACTGGTCAATTATCATCACCTGGGACCTTCTGGATATTGAGCAAAAGTTGTTCAAAGATTTTAATACATTTGACCGTGGTGACCTTGAAATTTGGTCGAATTCATTCATTTAAACAAACTGAGTAGCTAGCCAAAAGTAATCACCCAGAGCTGTTATTGAGGTGTTAAAGTATTTTAATACTTTTTACCTTAATAGACTTTGAAAGTAGGTCAAGGTTATTCATTTGAACAAAGTTGGTAGCCTTTCCTCCCAGCGTGCTACCTACCAAATGCCATCACCCTAGGGTTTTTAGTTATTTTGATGAAATTGACTTTTTTTTAACATTTGACCTCTGTAACCTTGGAGGTTAATCAATGTCATTCATTTGAACAAGCTTGGTAGCCCTTCAACTGAGCATGGTACTGCCCAAATATCATAACCCTGGGCATCTTGGTTATTTAGAAGCAGTCTTTGCACAAATTGGACACACTTGACCCATGTGACCTTGAAAGTTAGCCGTGCTACAGACTCTTCCTCGTCAGTTAAGTTTCCTCAGTCTTTACTTACAACATGAGAAACATCTTACATCCGAATATGTCACAGTTAATGTGATCTTCAGGAGCTTGCCATGCTTTGAGAGAATCAGGTTTTCTAGATGGCATCATGATATCATTAAAAAATATTCTGTTTCCTACAATATGAACATCAACTTTTTAGGTCACCTGTGACAAAGTCTCAAGTGACCTATTGCATGGCCTTTTGTCCAGCGTCCTTAAACAATTTACATTTTCGACTTCTTCTCAGAAACCGCTGATTCGATTTCAATAATATTTGGCAGGAACCTTCCTTGGTCAAATATGCACCAAAGTTGTGAATTATATGGTTCCCACCCCCAGGGGCTCTGAGAGGCGGGGCTAAAAGAGTCAAATTGGCTTTAATTTAAAAAATCTTTTTCTCCAGACCCAGATATACTGGAAACCAATACCTTTCATAGGTGGAAGGGTCTTAAGGTACTTTATCAAAATTGTGAATTTCATGACCCCCGTTAGCCCCTGGGGAGGGGGTGAAATTTACTATAGTTAATATAGGAAAATGCAACTTTAGGGTATATTTTGTTCATTTTCTACTGGAAATCATTCAAACTTGATTAACATTATAACCATGAGATGACAGTTTGATACTTTGACATTTTTAACCCTGTCTCATCTCCAAGGGGCTAAGGGGCCGAGCCCAGATGGGGGCATATAACCAGAAATTTCAACAGTCATCTTCTCCAGACTGAGATAGGCTGGAAACCAATACTGGTCATAGATGGAAGGGTCTGGAGGTGCTTTATCAAAATTGAGAATTTCATGACCCCCAGACTCCATGTTTTCCCCTGGGGAGGGGGCAAGGTTTACTATAGTTTATATAGGAATATGATACTTTTTGGTATGTTTGGTTCATTTTCAATTGGAAATAATTCTAACTTGACAGACATTATAATTATGAAATGACCATTTGATACTTTGACAGTTTGGGCCCGGGCCCGGGCCCGCCCCCAAGGGCTGAGGGGCGGGGCTAAAATGGGTCAAATTGGCTTAAATTAAAAAATCTTATCCAGACCAAGATATGCTGGAAACAAGTAATCTACATAGATGGAAGGGTTTTAAAGCGCTTTATCCCCTGGGGATGTGGTAAAGTTAACTATAGTTATATAGAAAGGGGGGGAGGGGAGGGGGTTAAGTTTACTACAGTTTGTATAAGTAATTGATACTTTTAGGTATATTTGGTTCATTTTCAATCGGAAATATTATAAACTTGATTGTAATTATAACCTTGAGATGACATTTGATACTTTGAAGAGTTACATAACTCAGGTGACCGTTAAGGCCCATGGGCCTCGTTTTACTAACTATAGTGTGCCTCAAGGTTTCATGGTAACTTCATTGGTTTTCACTTTGAGAATGGTGATATTACTTGAATTTGATTTAACATTTACATTATGTGTGTCAGAACACCTGGTCTTAATCTTCTTGTTCTTCTCAAAGAGTCTCCATGTTAATGTTTGTTTTGTTCATATTTTGCTATAGTTTTGTTGATTTTGAGTGAAAATTGCATGGCTTTTAAAAGCTCACCTGGCCAGTTAAAGATCTGAGATCTATAATTCATTGCTACATCAAAATATGCCAACACCTTCTGAACACTAAGTGTAAAACTAATTCCTTTTCACTTTTCTTTCATTCAGTCTTCTAACCTATTTTAATCTGATTTTGTCTTTGCCTCAATTCCAGTGGAACTTTACCAACTACAAGATATACTAGGTAGCAATGGTCACTTCTCCCACCTGGCCCTCTTGCATTCCCCTATGATGATCTCCATTCTGTATTTCATTGTATAACAAACTTACTAACTAGGTATAAATGGATATATATGATTTTATGTAAATGAGTACCAGTATAGGTATAGTGCTTGTACCAGTAAACACCGCTGATGACAAATTTAACAGGTGAAATTTATATACACAGGTGAGTGAAAACATGACACAAATCATAAGGAAGCAAAATTTTATTGCTTATAATAATATAACTTCAGGAATGTCGAAAAATAATAAATTTCATAACAACAATTATATACATATTCACTAACAATGCTGGATGAGCTGAAATTTGCATAATGTATTGAAGATAGATTCTGACAACAGGTGAAAGGTCAAACAGGTCATCTATCAAATAGGCCATTACACTGTATACATAGGTCAGTCTGATGAAGTCATCAGGCTAAACAAATGGAAGATTTGCTCGGTCAGGTCAAAGGTCCAACAGACCTAGTCCATATTTGGTCAGATTTGATAAATACAAGTTACAGCATGAATCATTTATATAACATTAAAGCAGTAGAATGATGTATGAATGTAAAACAGTAGTAAAACAGACCACACAACAGGATTTTTTTTAAACAAATATAGGAATGATATTATAAAATCTGGCTGAAAAATATTGTTGTTCTTTCCATGCATTAGCAACGTTAACATGGCATATATATTTGGCATTGAAAGAAAAATATAATGTTAAAAGAACTTAACAAAGATAGTATGACAATATCAAATAGCTAACACTTAATCTTAATTGCTTTTTCTTCTAACACAGGATTTCAGCCAAAGCATTTAACTCATTTTTAACATAATCAAAGTACAGATGAACTCATTTTACCATTATCAAAGTACAGATGTACTCATTTTTACCATGATCAAAGTACAGATGTACTCATTTTACCATGATCAAAGTACAGATGTACTCATTTTACCATGATCAAAGTACAGATGTACGCATTTTTACCATGATCAAAGTACAGATGTTAAAACTATTTTTACAATTGCTGTTCTAACTTCTTTAGATGTACTATGCCAATTAAGGTGCACAAATTTACCCCGCTCTATTTCCTGTTCTGAAGCTGCATGTGTGTTGTATTTAAGTTATCAAGTGTAACTTTACCGGATTCCCACCTGATCAGGTGTTGTATACAAATATAGGTCTAAACAAATCACAGTGTATACTGATCCTTCCTGATTACCTTGGTACCTTTAGATACTTCTACAGAAACTATCTACAGATCCTAGTGAGGAACAGACTAAAGTCAGTGCTACAGAGTTGATCTGAAAATTGTGGAAATACAAGTACTGCTAAAGTATGCATGTTTACAATATCAACTCTGGACATCACCAAATGAAGTCAGAAAGTAATATTTAAGACTTCTACAATTCAAAGGGGTGTGGCACATGTAGATCACAACTTAACTGATCCTTATATGTGTGTATTGACCAAGGGTTTTGGATCTGTGCCATGCCTGTAAGTGCTACAATTTAACTTGTACCGTCTCTTTCTATTTGTTTATTCTTTTTTAAAGTAAAAACTTTAATTAGTGCAGCGTACATGTTTCAAAGCGGTACTTTTTATCTAATGAACACAAGAGGCAAAATTCACAACCAGTGGTAAATACAATAAAAATTTGAAACAATTTTAAAATTGTGTAGCACAGATAATAAAGTCCTAACCACAACTGTTCCAATAGAAAATACATTTTCTTCTGGGTACTTGCATGTATATAATGTGTTCTGTTACGATGTTCAGTGCTTTGAAGTGACTAGCCTTAACCTTTAATATTGTAGATGACCTCTAGATCCATCTGCAGCAGGGTCAATGTAATTGAAAGCTATGGCACTTGTAACAGACCGCAGAGGCCAAACACACCAGGAAATGGTCGTGTAAATATATAATAGTTTTGATGTGTCTTGCCAAGGTCCCATGCTTGTCCTTTGGATAGGGCAGATGAAAATATTAAGACATTGATTAAAATTTTACCCTTACTAATAGGTAACTGTGACCTTGACCTTATGGTGAACATTCTACAAGTGGAGTGGAAAACATAATCTAATCACTATACCATTGATCAAGAAATATTTAACAAAATCAGGCACAACCTTAAGAATAAGAATTTTGGGGTTACGGAGAAAACATTTTTCAACCTTTGACCTCTTGTTTGTATGCGAGTCCTGAAAGTTGTATATGGAAACTGCTTCTATAAAGCATGATGGATTATAATGTTCAAACGTATTGGAACTGTACATTTTTTGGGGGAAAATCCTCTAAATGAGTTCTGAATGTGTTTGCCACACTATTTGGTGATAATACAATCATCCAGGAGTTTCAATGAATGAATGACACGTTCATCAGTTGACCTGTTAGTTTGACCTTGAATCCTGAACATTTTATCGCACAACACTATTCCATAGTTTACAGTGGATCTGAAATTAAATAGATCAGTTGACCTGTTAGTTTGACCTTGACCTCAATGTCCTATAATGTATAAGCACCATATCTCCACAGTGCACAAATGAAATCAATGATTTTTAAGGAATCCAAACTGACAGCTTGGACAGATAAGTTGACATATTATTATGGCTCGATAAAAAAGGGGGAAAAACCATTCATTTAACCTCTGGTTCTGACTAGTCTAGTGTTAACACATACATCGTTAAAATTTTAAATTTTAGGGACAGAAAAACAGTTAACGGACAAACAGTCCACTAGACAAAACATGTAGCATCTTGTTGTAGACTTGCGTATAAAATCGTAAGATTCTTATCAAAATATTCCATAATCACACACGAACTTATAAATAATGACAAATGTACAATGTTCTATTATTCAACAAACAAAAATGACACTATCAATGACCTTTTCAAATGACTTTCTTTCACAGTTCCGCCCTACATGTGTGAAAAAACATGGGACATCGGACGATTCGTTTACTCTGCTGATACAAAAATGATACCTTAACGACTTGACGTCAGAGCAAGTCTATTACTTGAGCATGCAGCCGATAACTGAACATTAACTTTCACCTCAATCTCTCAACCATTAGCAATCAAAACCTATCACATTGGTACTTAAGATGACTGCCTTTCTAAACATTTGTTCCATAAGAAAAAATTGCACATCAGTAATATATTACTTCAAATTCCTTCAAAAGAAGATAACAGCCATGCAAACAATGACAGCTATGTTTAGGTTTGTAATCAAATATCCTTCTTACATTACAATTAATCTCAGTGAATTTCTTCATGAGGGCAATATATATTGTATCAAGCCAATGTACTAAAACACTTTGAGACAACAATCTCATAGAAAATACTTTTTAATTTGGCAATATTGTCAGAGTTTGGCATTTTCCTGTTATTTTCTGTAATATTGTATTAGCCTTGTGTGTGTGTCTTAGAATATCTGCTAGTGCCTTACACTTGCTTGCCAACCTTTAACATTTCTCACAAGGAATGAAACTGCATGGCAGAATTTTAACATGTGTAGAACGTACTCACATACTAAGTTCCATTGATCCTATTTGACAAAATGATAATATAAAATGCCACAAATGAAGTCGAAACTGAAATTGAAACTTAATTCTACCTGTATATAGGTATGATATTGTACCTGTTATTTATGTTAGGGTTTAGGACTTACATGCTTCCTTACACTTTAAACTTGTAGAGTTATCTCCCTTTATAAACTTTTCATATTTTGTAGTATAAATGTGGCGTTGTCAATAACACCCGACACCCGGGCATTTGTACCCAGTATCTACCAATAATGTGACCCCCTATTTTCTGTCAAAAGCTATCTATATTTAAACCTTATATTTAAACCTGAGAAGTCCTGGAATGTCAAAGTAAATTGCCTCCTACATTTTTCTGATATGCCTCAAGTTCTCCCCTTCTTCTCCAAACGTTATTGATAACACTTTTTATGAAAATCCTTAAGATATCTAGTACATAGGTTTCCCTTCAGCCAGAACAAGAATAATTCCGGCTCCCTGTGCATTAGCTTAATGCATGCAGGTAAGTGTTCATAAGACAAATTTTGTAATCAATTTATCCTTCAAAATGAAAAACGCAAATTAACTTTTCTGCAATATAGTGTGTCAAGTCCTCCCCTAAAAATGTCAATAAACATAAACAGTAAAACTGAATTAAATTATTGGCCTCACTTAAATTTTTTTGTTCAGGGAAAAAATGTGCTGGGTTTAAATTTTACACAAAACGATTCACAATCAATTGTCCTTATCAGCAGGCCAACTAGGAAATATAAGAGCCCTACATTTTACCAATTTCAGTCCACATCCAAGATATTTTAAAGTATTCCTTTAAGTATTTGTTCGCCAACAGTGTACACCCATGTAATCTCACCGATATTATTTCTTTACAAGACAAAATCAATAAATTAAACAATACAGAAATAATAGAAAAACTCTACGACAAAGAAATATGACAATAACTGTAACACATAAACATGACAATTTCTACATAAGAACAAAGACAGTAAAGAATTATATATATATATATATCATATATAAAGAAAGAAAACATCTGAAAGCAACTAGGTAGAAATTTTAACTCATTCACCCCTGAAATTTCACAACGAACTATTCCAATCTTTCAATTGGAAGAGTTCAAATGTGTCTTTAGGGGTGAATGAGTTAAAGAGAATAGAAATTTGGCAACATCTCACTAGCTGTGACTATATAACATGTAAAGACTTTGACTATACACGGCGACTAATTTGTCCACGAGTGTTACACACACACATTCACACTGTAGTAGCTAGTGCACTTAAATTGATACCACAACACAATATTAGAAAACTTAAGTCAGATCCAATAGGGGCTAGGAATTCTCAGCACATATGTCCCCATAAAGTCACCCTCGTAAAAAATGATTGGGAGGGGTGGCTGTCTTTACCTTGTTATAAGGTATAAAGCTCTATAATTTTACACTAAAGCAGAGTGTCCTATATATTTCTAGACAACCGTAGATTATCAGAACCATCTGGGTAAAACCATTTTACTATGGGTTATATGAGTTATTCCCCTTCCTGCGTAGATCTGTCTGAACACTTTAATGTACAATTTTCCGAATTTTATCACCAATTAGGAAAACTTGACATCTCATCTGAAACCTTCTCTGTACAGATGCATGGACACAACTTCGCATCTCTAAAACAGTCTATCTGACTTTTAAAAATATATTATGTTAAAATAACTGACACATCAGTACATCACAGTTATTCCCTCACAGTATCTCTATCTCTGTCGGACTCTCTGCCGGACTCTCTGTCAGACTCTCTGTCGGACTCTCTGTCGGACTCTCTGCCGGTCTCTCTGCCGGTCTCTCTCCAGCACACACTTTTACTCTGTCCAGCTCACTCTCACATTCTCTCAAAATCAGCTTTTAAAAACTTTTCTAAGTAAAAGCAAAAGCTCTTTTCTCAAAAGTGCGACATTGCTCCCACAGGAAACATAATGAATGTAGTGCTGGGCCGCCATTTGGCAAGGCCATGATAACAAGGTGACAAATTTAATGACAGAATAATTAATATCTGTCATGGTCATACTAACACAAGCTGATATACTCTCCAACCACATGAATCATCTTGGTATACAGTATGTACATAGGACAATGAAAGGCACCAATATCCTTCATAAACGATATTAATCCAAAATCACACCTTCTAATGAAAGTGTATACCAGTGTGAAGTGTTTTAATGGATTGTTCACCTGCTGCAAGGCTCTTGTAGATGTCAATGACTATGTCCTTGCCATAAAAGGTTTTGGCCAATCTGTTGCAAAGTGACAAAGTTTTCTTTCCGTCACGTTACATATATCGAAAGAACTGATTGGTTCTCACTTTCTGTTAAAGCTGGCAACATGAATATTCATAAATATGCTCAAAGGCCCTTTTTGTTTTTTCCCTTGTAAAGTTTACTTGGGGCCAGTGTCATCGCTTTGCCTTTCCATTGCTCGTATCTTTCTTCATGAGATTGCGTAGCTTGACAAGGTTTTGTTTGGTTGTGGTGTCATCAGGTTTGAGTCTGAGGGCCTCGAGGTAACTGTGCTCCGCCTCAGCCAGTTTACCATTCAGGTGTAACATAGCACCCAGGTTCATGTGAGCTGTCGCAACCTGTAACAATCAAAATCATTCCTGACTTTCATTAATTTACAATCCATGTTTAACTTTACAGAATACAAACAACATATAAAGTGGGTTGGAGGGGAGGGTGGATGTTTGTGGGATGTTGACAACATTTGTTGAATGTTAATTGTCATATACAGTACACTGTAAGGCAGGACATTTCTGTCATTTCATTTTTTGACTTTTTCAACCCTGAGCAAAAAGGTAAATTTAACATGAGGTGCAAAATATGTACCATCAGCATAATATATATGGCAGTAAATAAGTGTTAATAGGTGAATGACTTTAACATAGGCAAGCTTTCCTTTAAAAAGCACCTGAGATAGAAAACTGACAGTGCCCAAAATGTTGCAGCTTACAGCATGGCTGTACTTTGAGAGTTAAATACATCAAATCTTATTTTATATTAAAACAAAAAAAGGATCTTGAATCAACACTGAGTATCATATCTGTCATATCTCAATAAATAAATCCAAACCATATGGTTATGATGACAAAAAGAGATGTCAGACGACAGAATGCTTTGTGAACTGTTGTTTTGTGATAACAACACATGAGTTCACTTACATGGGGTTTGAGATGAGCTGCCCGTCGATAAAGGTCCTCAGATCGACTGTTGTCCTGAATTTGTCTGCAAAGAATGTAAAATGTTGAAAGAAAAAACCCACTTTAAAGTAAGTAAACTACAAACACCCTTACTCAAAACACAGGCTGAAAATTGTTGATCATATAAGTGTATCCTGGCAAATAATTGTTGGACACTAGTGAACTATCACAGTCAGATGTAGTCTAAAGCAAACCACTATCTGCATTCCTTGGGGTTCAGATTCCTTTTACAATAAACTTCAACTGCAGTAAAAATACAGCTATAGCACTATTTTGCTTTGCACTTATATATGTAAAACTTCCATGTCAAGATTGATCAAATATGATTTTCAATCGTTGGGAAGAGCATATTTAACTAGGAATTCAACAGGCTATAAACAGGCTGAGCAGTTACTGTTACAAGTTTTCATGAGAGTAAATAATATTCAATTACTTTCATATGGTATTGAAAAAAACTTATTTGAGTGAGCCAGCCTTTGTAGGAGAATCCCTGCTGTATAAAATTGTCACCAACCTAAGGATGTTAGCTGCATTAAAGACAACCTCGAAGTCATTTGGCGCTCTCTCCACAGCGGCTAGATACATCTGGGCGGCCTCCTCCAGTCGGCCTGTCTCTGCCATAAACTGAGCTGTAAGGATATACAATACATATAGGTAAGACTATACTCTATCAATTTACCCTATGATTTTGTTTCTAAATATAGCCATTACCAGTAAACATTTAATCTGTGGTATTTATCACTGATATCGGAAAAATGGTCTAAGGTAAATTGCTTTTTAAGCTTGTTAATATTAAATTAAACAGAACTTATTCACTTAATGAAAATGGTTTTTTTCACTACTGTGAAAAAACATGTATCAAAAAAAAAAAAATCCCTTTTGAAATATCACGCTCTCTCATATTTAAAGCAATGAAAATAAGAATTAGAAGCCAATAAATCAAGAGAGATTGTATGTCGCGTGTTCAGGGATGACAGTCAGGTGTGACATTATAGATGTTTGTTCCAATAAACTCGAGGTTCCACCCAACAAAATAAAGAATTTTCGATTTTCTGAAGCACTTCCACTGATTTTAGTTTTATTTTCTTGATTTAAAAATTCTTAAAACATAAGTTCTTAAAATATCAACAGAAAATTAGATGATTTCCCATTGAATATCATCTATGTTTTACTCTTGTGGCAAAATTCTTTAATATTTTCACTTGTGCTGGCACAATCTGGAAGATATTGAAGTATTTTGTCATACTAGTGAAAATAAATGATGTTCAATGGGAAACGGTTAGATATTCTGTATTAAGATTGTGTTACCATAGTGATGCTGAACACTGAGGTCCCCAGCGTCTATATCCCGGGCTTTCTGGTACCATTCCTCAGCCACCTGTACCATGTTCTGTAGAAAATTTAAAAAAAAATTATCTAACTTTGAACATAATGATTTCAACTCAACTGAATAAGGCGTTTGCAATTTTAAAATGTTTTTTTTAACTTTCAATAGAATATGTACATAAAAGATACAATTGAACTGCAGTTTCAAGGTTTTTCAGATAGAATATATAGAACTAGCTATTTTCCTGTCTTCAAAATCGATTTTTGAATATTGGAATATATGTTTTATCATTATAATTATAATGGAAAGGTTTTTAAATAAATGTGGATTTAAATATTACAAGATTTATTTCTTGTGGTTTTTTTAACTTCAATACTTTTCTAGTTAGTATAATAACTCAATGATCCATAGATTTAATGAATAAGATTTTGTTGTCCTTGATATTTTTTCAGGTCAAGTTTGGCCATGATCAGATTGGGTGTTAAAGTTTTTATACACTTGTGTAAATGACACATAATGCTGTGTGATAATCAAGTTAAAAGATACCTTTTTCTGGAAGAGTTTTGCCATGGTCAGATGGGCAGGGATGTGGTCAGTCTTGACCCTTAGGGCCTCCTTGTACCAGTACTCAGCCTCATCAAACTGAGTGAGTTTTAGGTACACTTCCCCTGCAAAACACGACATTCCATGAATTTACAGACTGGCGAGAGTGAGAAACAGAATCTGGTACGTTTTTATATACTGCTCTTGTGAGATGATGATCTAGAGCTAGTAAGAACACAACATCCAAAACAATCAACTTTTCTATCATCAAGGGTAGATCCCTTCCCCACCTATTTTTATTGAGGTAATGATAAAAGAATGGATGCCCAAAACTAAGGCTATCTCAGTGATGTTCTCTCTGTGAATCTAAGCCTTCTAACAATAAACACATAATGAACATAGACAAATGTAGCATGTTACAGAATTAAAGATTAGTTCAATAGAATGAAAGATCATCTGTGATTGATTATCTGTATTAAAACACTATTATTATTTAACAAAAGACAGATGTTTTTTTCTTCTGTGTCATCAATAGTACAAACAATTTGTTAGATTTATTTAGTTGTTTGGACATCTAACCTCACCATGGGACATTTCCCAGTTTTATAAATATTTAAATGGACTAGTTCGAACAAATCAAACTGAATATTTTTCGATTTTGATCAGCCATTTATTGCCCCCTGTCCTTCCTGAGACCTTTGTATTGGATTCTTACCCATCATATTGTAGATGCTCTGTGGCTGGTAGTAACTTGGCCGCCTCTTTAGCGCCTCCTTGTACATAGCAATAGAATCCTGTCAATAAAATCAGGCCAATACTGTTACACGAATAACATTGATATCTGGGATATAAACACAACAAGAAGCCAATATTCCAATATTTTTTCTAGTGAGATGACATATAAGTTGAAGTCACCCTTGTAAATCTCGATACATCTAAATCTAAATCCCTAAAAAATGAAATGCTAAGGTAACCAATATGCTTGGCCTTTATTATCTAGGACTGGAGGGCTACAGAGCTGAATGTTTTATCATGTTTAAACTATTCGTCTAATTTTCATGGTTACATTTGATATTACAAACTTACAAGACATACAGTAATATGTGTAAATAATTACCATGTTTGGGGGTTCTAATCATTAAGATATTACTGGGTAATCTGATTGAAATACAGATCTTTATTATACACTCTGTTTTACACGTAGGTGTCAACCTCTGAAACCTCCAATGAGTTTGATCACCCTCATTCCTCATCTCCAATGAGTTTGATCACCCTCATTCCTCATCTCCAATGAGTTTGATCACCCTCATTCCTCATCTCCAATGAGTATGATCTCCCTCATTCCTCATCTCCAATGAGTTTGATCTCCCTCATTCCTTATCTCCAATGAGTATAATCTCCCTCATTCCTCATCTCCAATGAGTTTGATCACCCTCATTCCTCATCTCCAATGAGTATGATCTCCCTCATTCCTCATCTCCAATGAGTATGATCTCCCTCATTCCTCATCTCCAATGAGTATGATCACCCTCATACCTCATCTCCAATGAGTTTGATCTCCCTCATTCCTCATCTCCAATGAGTTTCATCGCCCTCATCCCTCATCTCCAATGAGTTTGATCTCCCTCATTCCTCCTCTCCAATGAGTTTGGTCTCCCTCATTCCTCATCTCCAATGAGTATGATCTCCCTCATTCCTCATCTCCAATGAGTATGATCACCCTCATACCTCATCTCCAATGAGTTTGATCTCCCTCATACCTCATCTCCAATGAGTTTGATCTCCCTCATACCTCATCTCCAATGAGTTTGATCTCCCTCATTCCTCATCTCCAATGGGTTTGATCGCCCTCATTCCTCATCTCCAATGAGTATGATCTCCCTCATTCCTCATCTCCAATGAGTATGCTCTCCCTCATTCCTCATCTCCAATGAGTATGCTCTCCCTCATTCCTCATCTCCAATGAGTATGCTCTCCCTCATTCCTCATCTCCAATGAGTATGCTCTCCCTCATTCCTCATCTCCAATGAGTATGCTCTCCCTCATTCCTCATCTCCAATGAGTATGATCGCCCTCATTCCTCATCTCCAATGAGTATGATCACCCTCATACCTCATCTCCAATGAGTTTGATCTCCCTCATACCTCATCTCCAATGAGTTTGATCTCCCTCATTCATCATCTCCAATGAGTTTGATCTCCCTCATTCATCATCTCCAATGAGTTTGATCTCCCTCATTCATCATCTCCAATGAGTTTGATCTCCCTCATTCATCATCTCCAATGAGTTTGATCTCCCTCATTCATCATCTCCAATGAGTTTGATCTCCCTCATTCCTCCTCTCCAATGAGTTTGGTCTCCCTCATTCCTCATCTCCAATGAGTATGATCTCCCTCATTCCTCATCTCCAATGAGTTTGATCTCACTCATTCTTCATCTCCAATGAGTTTGATCACCCTCATTCCTCATCTCCAATGAGTTTGATCACCCTCATTCCTCATTTGTGATCAGGGAGAAATTAAAGTAAGTGTGTAAAACGTGACTGAAACTGCTTTGCTCAATATATCTTTCCCTTTTTATGTATCAAAATAAGCCCAAAAAGCAATAAGTTGATTCAAACACAACTGTTATGATCATTACACACACCCTGCAGTAGCTAGGAGATCATTTGACCACAGGATGTAGATTTTGAGTTTGTGTGAGTTTGCACTTGAATGAGGGAGTTTCAAGGGAGATTGGTAAATTTTGGTCAAATGGAGGGAGGTTTGACAGCTACGTTAAAGCCATAGGTGATAGATTAATATCATGTGTTTTAATCAGATTGTTAAATATAAGTAATAATAAGTATTATGCGATTTTACAACATTTGTACCATACATAATGTTAATCTGACGGAACCTAACATCACAGTTTTCGGGAGTAGATGGTGATGGATGAAGCTGGTCTTTACCTTTGCTGTTTCGCGATACAGTTTAACATCTTAATTTCATTTTTCAATTCTGATTTCATAAATTGAAGAGAGCTGTTAAAATCATGAGAAAAGCCATCTAAAGTCAGGTTATATATACACGCAGGATGACTTTGCCGTTTGATGTAACTAGCTAATTATCTCACCCCGAAATGTTTACAACGTTCATTTAACGTATCAACAGGCAAATAATTATCACCCACAGTTTAGGCATTAAACTATTTACTTTAGATATGTTGCCTAGTGTAGCTTTCAAATTCAACAACACTCAAAACATTCCTTTGTGCACAAGCGAGAGTCAAACATCTTTTTTGTTCCTTTGTATCACATGCGTTTGTGAAATACTAGTTTTACGACATTCAAAAATCAAGCTGTGTGCATGTTGTAGAGAATCAGAATTTTTTTTGTGTGTTTCACATATGTTTGACAACTAAATAGCATCATCATGGTACAACTGTATAATTGTCTGACGGGACATTTTATAGATTACAAGTGTTGATTTCCAGACCAAACAAGATTCTGAGTGACAGGTATTTTACCCTTTCAATGGCATGCCACCGTAACTAAAATAGTCATAAATGTGCACAATTTTTATACGTTTTCTTTAAATTTACATGATTTTATCTGAAGTTAAACAATTTTTGTTTTTAATTTACATTTATTTAAATTGAAAAAAACAATTGAATTTATTTGAAGTTATTACTGGGTAAAATATATAAATATATTCATGCCAAATTTTCTTTTTTTAATCCAGAGGTGTTATTCAGAACAGGTGTGAATAATACTATCCGACAAATGTAGAGTCAAATTTCTCTACAGGTGAACCATACAGCTGGTGGAATGAGGAGGGAACGAATTCTCGACAGGTAAAACATGCACAGGTGAGACGTTGGGGAAACAATATCACTGTACACTTCATTAATATAACTTACATCTGGAACAACTAGACTTAGAATTTGTATAAATCTGATACACACCACGGTGTAATATGTACTTTTCTGTATGATTTATTTATGTCTGTCTCGTATCGTTAACATATAATTAAGTCTCAGGGAATGTTAACTAGACAAGTACTGAATTACTAATACCTTATTGTACAGTTCCCTATATAGAAAACTTCAGAACTGTGCCTGTATCAACTGGATTTGCCCAGTCTTTTATTTGGTAAGGCTCAAATGTGACTTTAGGGGTGAGTGGGTTAATGTTCTAATTTTAAGGATGTCAGTATGAAGGACGTTCCCTTCTAGACTTGTGCAATTAATTGAGTTTTGTACAAGAAACTTCTTTAAGTCAAGCAAACGCAGATTTCTCTGGTAGATTTCTCGCTAACTACATGTTACCAAGTGGTTTACAGCATTATTCAGTACCATACACATATATCGTTTTTTCCAAGCTATTATTTATGGGTTTTTTTATCCAACTAAAATTCAATTTCTCCAGTTGCTTGAAGGTTTTCAAGTATGCTGGTTCAATAAATATAATTCTCTTCTCTTACAGAGGAAATGTTGAGACATTAAATTGCAATCCACATTTTTTATTCAGAGCCCCGCCTCCCCCATAATACAACCATAATGCAGTGTTTTAACACTGACACTGTAATCTCTCCTCCACCTCCCTCGAGCATGCCCTGGTATCCTGTTTTGATATTGACACCTAACTGTAATCTCTCCTCCACCTCCCTCGAGCATGCCCTGGTATCCTGTTTTAACATTGACATATTTTCTATTTCTTTTCTATTACATGGCTAACCTGACAATAACTCATAATGAAGCTGTATTTTTAAAGAAGAATTTTGACTGCTAGATTTTCAAATTGGTTTATCATTTAACAATTATTTATTATTGTAGTAAATCTGTAATTGGGTCAAAATCAATATTGTTTTCATACCATGATAAGGGGTCCAACACCAGTTATGCCCCTATTGCTATCAGCTAAACAGGTCTCAAAAAAGCTGGAAAATAATATAGACCTCCTGGGTGACCTTTTGACTGGTTTCTTTTACGTTTTACCTCCTCTATATGGTAAACGGTTGTTTAGGAAGAATTTAACCTGTTTATAAAGAACACGAGACATCAAAGAAATATTCTGCATACCTGATTCCTGTCCATCTCCGCATAGAGCCGACCTAGGTTATACAAGGCTGAGATCTTGGTGTTTTCATGCAGACGCGGGTCCTTTAGACCTGATGTGTCCAAGTCTGCACAGTGCATGTACACCTGCAAAGAGACAGATACTTCATTTACTAGAATTGGTGCATAATTTATATACAGGTTTTTTTTATAGAAAGTGGGAGTACAGCAATATGTAGGATTTACACAGGATGTTGGAATACTCATGATCAGGGGTCATATTTTACAGGTTCACTGTATTACTATGTTATTAATCATTTCAAGGACATAATTTTTAGCATCAAAATATCTAGCACAGATGTATATTTATATATATGATAATATTATTTGCTTTTTAGACAAACAGACCTTAGTATTTAAATATTTATCTATAAAATATTTTCCAAATAGCGGCCATAAAGACATAATTACCTTTTCTGCTTCTTCGTACCTCGACTGCAGGGCATAGATGATAGCCAGGTTTAGATGGGCCACTGAAATAACAAAAATTAAATTAGGACTAGATTATTCTCAAAGTTAGCACAATAAATCCATATACATGTATCTATCAACAAGTCAATAAGCCTACGGTAATAAAGGGCCTGGGGCATTGTGGGTCATTTTTGGCCTGATAAAAAGTAAAAATTTCAACTTGAATTTATTTATCAATTTATATTATACATATCATACTCTACCATGGCAATGAATTTGCATTGACATGCAAAAATATCCGAAATATGGTGTTTTTGGAAGTTAGCATGCACAATTGAAAGCCTCCCCATGTGACAAACAAAAATTCTTTTCTACGAATGAATACTGGTATGACAATGTCAAATATTTATTTGCTTGGTGCATGCAGAGGCTTTCAAAGATTGAAGAGTAATGAATTTGCTTCAAAATGGACCAATTTGTAACCAAATAGCGCACAGCAGACGATATTTAGACATTTTATTATGAAAATACGGGTTTATGTCTCTCTTTGAAATGCCATATATCTCCCAAGCCAGTTGTCAAATGAATTTAAAATTTCATATTTGCGTACTTCATTTATTCCATATTACGAATATAACTAATTCTAAATCCCTGATGAGGCCGGAAATGCCCCTGAATGCCCTTAGTCCATATTGTGATTTATATTTTAAGGATCCTTGTACAACTGCCTCAGACAGCATGCAGAAGGACAGAGATCCATTCCCATAGCAGCCTGGCACAGTACAGTGGAGCCCAATTAATTCGGCCACCACTACTGTGTATGTTTTGTCTCGTGTGACCATTAATCAAGTTTTGTCTCACCATCTAACCAGAAGTATAGGCTAGTTTAGGGGAAACAGAAGACTGGATTTTAGTTTACATGCAATCTTATATGAGATTTTTCCACCTCTTTTCTGCAGGGGCCTGTGCATGTAATTTTGGGAAACTACTATACATACAAAGCTTGATTTCTGGAAAATAGAGTGATTTTTTTTATTGACACTGGGAAAATACAGCAGAAATTTTCCTGGGGAAGGGGCCTTATGATGGCCCCAAATTCACCTTAAAACAATCACTGGCTGATGATATATCTTTTGTCAAGAGCCCGGAAACCTGCCCATCTCCATAACGTTATACACCGTATAGATACTCTATAGGGAATACAGGTGATAATTGTAGAGAAACATAGCCAGTATAGGGACATACATGGTATATTTTTATACAAATCTCCTTCCATCTCATAGTCCAGCTAGTGTTGCTGAAGATAAATCTGACTGGATTATCAAGATTAGCTCCACTATACATTTGTATATTATACCAGAAGTCAGTTTGCCAAGGAAAAGTATTTTCTTGAATTTAAGTGTTTATATGAGAATTTTCATATTCCCTGTTCTCATATATAGTCTTGTGTAAACTTGAATTTCTTATTCATTAATGTTAAAGAAAATTCAAATAAAAAAAAATGAATTGAAATGATAACTTTGAGAAAATTTGGCACCAGCCAAGTTCCAAATCTTCAGATATATCACATTACAGTTTGATATTCAATCCTGTACATGTGAAATCCTGTACTACCAGTATGCCAATATATTCACCAACAAAAGGCTAGGTCTAAGTTCACTGTGGTATACAGGTATATTGGTAAAGATATTCAAAATATCATGCTGATACAATCTCTAGATTCATTCCCCTGATATCAAATGCATGCAGTCGAGATTTTATCTTTAAATATTGCAATTTTCCAGTTAATTGTTAACATGTCCGACAGTAAAATATCGCAGTGTGAATGTTAAAACCACACAAAAATGCAGCTTCTGTTTTTTCACAGAATATATTTAAAAGATATATAACTTTTATTATTATATTTAATGATAGGTTGAAAATAGATTTCTGGCAGACAGCTATTTAATTACATGGTCACAATAATGTACCTATTGAACTTTTATGTTGAATTTTGACTCCTGGGTGTGGCCCCTTTTATTTTCTGAGGGCCCTAATTCTAAATGAATATAAACACAAACTTATCTGTTTCATTAACAGAAATTCTAGAAATTGTAATCATCAAGAATATAGATAATCTAAAATTCAATTTTTCATATTTTAATTGTTTGCAGTAAAGAAACACGACTGAATCTCATAAAGATTTCATATTACCAGCTATTAATTACTACTAAGTAATCCTTCACTACTTAGTACAGTGTGTGTTTTAACGGAGCATGATCGGAACTAAAACATTTGTCCGCTTTAAACAGGGTCCAGATTTTAAAGTGATGTCAAAAACATTTTAGAAACAGATATTACATGTAAACAGGGATCCCTATCCCACTGCACTCCGATTTTTCAAATATACAGTTACCTCCCCTCAATTTCCAACAAGGTATGTTTTTTTCTTTCTTTTCAGAAATGATTTATCCAAGCTAAAGTCATGCAGGAATAAACAGTTTCCAATACGTAGTACAAGTTTTTGGTACTGGTACGGGAGAACATTTAACATTCTAGTGTAACAATGTAAACAAAAATATAACATATCTAATGTCAGTAAAATAGCATTTTTTGTATTAATAAAGATTAAAGCATAATGATCATTAAAACAATGCCAGTTTTTCCCGAGTAGACAGGGTCCTGATTTAACACAGGGTAGATAGACACTATAATTAAAGATCGGAAAAAGCTCACTTGGACTAAATATCAAATCTGATATAGACAGGGATCCGAATTAGAAAGGGGCCTGTTTATACAGATTATACTGTACTCTTACAACATGGAATCAGTAATTCCTTTTACATTGTTTCTGAAGTACACAGCTAAAAGAATGGAATTTGTCTGTACTATTATTACCATGGTTTTCAGATGTAGCAAATACTTTCATTCTTTTAAAATGTGCAGGAATTCATCAATCTATCTACATTCAGTACTCTCCGGCATTCGATCAAATTCTCCATGAGAACCTAATTAAATGCATTTTGTTATGTAACTCTTCTTGCTAAAGGTAGAAATGTCGGGATAATAGTGTACGATCCTTTGCAGCAGAGAAGAAAGCCAGTCAAACACTTGTTACAGCACAGACTTGTATCATTAATTCTGTTTGAGGGTAGACTTCTCTTTGGTAGGTGTTATGATTACATAAACATAAGCCCAGCTTCAAAGGTCAATTACACCAGGGAAAAAGGCTATGGATCCAGACAACAATAGCTGTATATAAGGACGTGGAGTCTCCCAGGACATAATAAACCAGCAGTTTGGGATACAAATTGGTTAACTTCTACAAATCTATACCCTACCATGTAAGGCAAGCGGTATGCATAGATCAATTTATTGAGCTTGTCCTTTTTACTGTTCTCCGCTTCAAATGGTCCCTGGGATCTGAAGTTCAGTTATACATCAATACAAGCCTTCATAGCTCTGTCAAATAAAGGCTTTAGTAGTCATCTGGTGACTTGGTGGAAACAGCAGTATAGGAGAGATATAACTGGTAACTGCTATGTATAACAATTGCCCCTACACACTTTTTCTGTATAAGAGGTGCCTCCTATAGTAAATGCCCCCTGCATGCTTTCTCTATGTAAGAGGTGCCCCTCTAGATCTATTAACTATCTGTATAACAGATGCCCCCTGCAACGCTTTCCCTGTATAAGATGTGCCCGAGCCCTCTATTTATTATTTCTACAAGAAATGCCCCACATTTTCTAGTAAAAGAGACAGATGCCATCTATTAACTCTGTATAACAGATGCCCCCTATTAACTCTCTGTAGAACAAGTGCCCCTATTAACTCTCCATGTAACAGATGCCACTATTAACTCTCCGTGTAACAGATGCCACTATTAACAACTCTCTGTATAACAGATGCCCCCTATTCACTCACTGTACAACAGATGCCCCCTATTCACTCTCTGTATAACAGATGCCCACTATTAACGCTCTGTAGAACAAGTGCCCCTATTAACTCTTCGTGTAACAGATGCCACTATTCACTCTCTGTATACCAGATACCCCCTATTCACTCTCTGTATAACAGATGTACCCTATTCACTCTATGTATACCAGATACCCCCTATTCACTCTCTGTATAACAGATGCCCCCTATTAACTCTCTGTATAACAGGTGCCCATATTAACTCTCTGTATAACAGATTCCCCCTTTTCACTCTCTGTATAACAGATGCCCCCTATTCACTCTCTGTATACCAGATACCCCCTATTAACTCTCTGTATAACAGGTGCCCATATTCACTCTCTGTATAACAGATTCCCCCTTTTCACTCTCTGTATAACAGATGCCCCCTATTAACTCTCTGTATAACAGATTCCCCCTATTCACTCTCTGTATAAAAGATGCCCCCTATTAACCCTCTGTACAACATCTGCCCCCTATTAACTCTCTGTAACAGGTGCCCCCTGTACCCTTTCTCTGTATAACAAGTGCCCCTATTAACTCTCTGTAAAACAGATGCCCTTTTTTAACTCTCTGCATAACAGGTGCCTCCTATTAACTCTCTATATAACAGGTGCCCCCAATAAACTGTCTGTATAACAGATGCCCCCCTGCATATTTTCCCTGTATAACATATGCCCCCTATTAACTCTCTGTTAAACAGGTGCCCGTATTAACTCTGTAAAACAAATAGCCTCTGCACACGTTTTTATGTAACAGGTGCTCATTACCATTTTTTTTGTCTACCACTGGTGTCGTTGCCCACTTTCCCTGTATCATTTATGTGTGCTTTCTGCCCAGATCACAATATACACTATGTACGTGTCTCTCTGCCCATTCACATGTAATAACAGGTACAACTATATGTTAAGTATATTGCATTCTAGATATTCTCCTATGAATATCCTAGCTTCTTGTCTACATATTCCTAAAAATCTCACATAAGCAGGTTTTTCACACGATAATTGTCCATACTACAGGAACTGCCCCTAGTCATGCAATCTCTATGATACCACAGTTAATTAGCTCTTGGCTCTGTTCTGATCTTCTTCCGTAAGATTAGGTTACCTTACATATACATACATGTGTACATTCATACCTGTTTAAAACCCACAGAACCGATATTATGTCGTTATGTAATATACCTTTTACAGGGTTTAAATGTTTGATCGTCATAGTTGGCGGCGACAAAAAGTCCACACCCATCTCGTAATCAATTTATATCACATTTCCAGCCCGCAAAAAACGTTTGCACCCTATCCATGCATCAATGAATCGAATAAATTCATAAATGGATTTTAAAAGAGTGTAGTTCCATAGTAAGTGTAAACATTGAAATATATTTGAATATCTATCGAACACACAGACCTGTGTTAAATTAACTGATACATCACTAAGATGTCCTATCTTTCGAGTTATGTGACAAATTGTACACAGCCTTCCTACACCTTATTAAACATGTAACCCACCGGTCCAACACATGAATTAGCATGCGAATTGTGGGATAATGCGTCCCAAGTTCTATACCCAGTGTTTGATCAATATTCATGTGCAGCACATTTCGTGCCCTGTAGCACTGATTGATGCTTTCTACACCCCACCAGTAAAGCCCCAGGACCACATAGACAACGATCACGCATACATAAATCTACATTAGAGACCACGACTGTACGTCCAGTTACGTTTTCAAAGGAGGAGAATGAATCAATTTGCAAAAAATGTTTGTAAATTATGAAATCATATTCCTTTCATATTTACAGAATGCACAAAAACAAAGAGCCTCTTGGGGCCTGTATATTACTGAAACGTTTCTTTGATTTTATCTTTGAAGATGAAAAAGTAAAATTAATACCTGTGATAAACTTTAAAACCTGCATTATGTAGAACATACTCTTTTGTCACAATGGATTCCACATGCTAAGATTCAAGAGATCTACATGTACTTCTCAGCATCACAAGAACAATATTTTTTCATTTTGTTGTCTTTCGAAACCTCCTATGAATTATATCGGTGAGTAAAATATCTGTTAATGAATTTCAAGTTTTAATTGACATTAAAGGCCAAGGAGGGGGTGNGCAGGATAACTTTCTAAGTTTTTCTATTAACTTCACAATGTCTTTATGGCAGTACTTATTTCATTGTACCCTACAAGTAATTACTTCTATGTTTCTTGAAGGAGATGTTTCCTTAAAGGCCAGGGAGGGGGGTATAAAAGGGAGACAACTTGGGAAAATGGCTGGAAATACAAAATGTTGGCAGCCTTCACTTCAGAGAAAGATTTTCTTTGATTTCATGTTTTTCAATAACATATCAGATTAACATTTTGTCATGGTTAGTTTATCATGTAATGGGGGAATTGGCTTACAAGAACAAAACTAACGCTATTATTATGTACGTACATAAAAAGTTCAATTAAAATGAGCAGTATGAGAAATCATATTCCTTTATAGCTGGTATGGATACAGTTTTACTGGTGACATCACAATGCAAACATTTCAATGAGGTCAAAGTTCAGCATCATTGCTGCAACAGCTGTCCAAACTATTATCACATACTGCCATAGTGAAGCATACACTATATCAACTCTGTTAAAGATCATCCAAAAATAAGGATATCATTATTTCACTAAAAAGACAATATCCATCATCATCTGCCCAAGATACTGTACCAATGTAAAGTTAACTGCCAAACCCACTCCATAGACTGGAGATTTTATTAAAAGCCGACTAGAATCAAGATATGAAATATCGATCACCAGACTTGAATAAAAACCATTTGCAAAAGATGTCTACATGTCAACATATACCAGAAGCTGCATAAGCCATACCATAGTACACACTTTTTATCCTTTTGCCTGAAAAGTCAAAACTGCTAGAAAAAGTCTTACATGATTCCAATATATCGTTATATTTCAGGCTGTGAGTCGAGACTCAGATGACGCAGTGGAATGTTCTGTATCCTGTTAAAAGCAGCTGTCAATGTTTATGATCAGCTGAGACAGTGAGGAAATGGATGAACATTGATTCTAGACCCTGACACAATCAATTTCAAGTTCAAGATTGAAAAGGCAAATTTTGCAGACTATTATTGTAGTGTATTTATGTGTTCACTTTATAAGAATATTATCTCCTTTAAGGTGTAATATATATAATGATTTATATTCATATAGGCCTATTTACCACATTACATGTACCTAGGTATATATAATCTAAAACACACATACCAGGTAATATTTTACGGTTACTTTAATTTATAGTATACAATATATATATATACTGCATTTATAGTATACAATATATATATACTGCATTTATAGTATACAATATATATATACTGCATTTATAGTATACAATATATATATACTGCATTTATAGTATACAATATATATATACTGCATTTATAGTATACAATATATATATACTGCATTTATAGTATACAATATATATATACTGCATTTATAGTATACAATATATATACATATATACTGCACAACACTTATATTTACTGTGTTACACATAGAAAACTTTATTTTCACACAGGTTTTATATTCGCTGTAAATAACAGGAAATAGATAAACAATTTCAACATCAATTTGTTGCACCATTATTGAACATGTACACTATTATAATGTTGTCTAAAATCTAAACCCAAAAACTTGCCTCAAGAACAAAACTCTCAAGAGTTTGACACTGCTAAATTAACCGTACAGTAGCTTTATCTTTTTAATTCTAAAATATTAAAAATATTCCTTGTTTGAGTTAAAGATAGATGGACGTTTGATCTGCGTCGTGATTCTCATTTACCCTCGTAATGGTCTTATATCTTTTATAATTGGCAGCAACTAAGCAAGGAACCTTAATTTTGACAGCCCTCCCTGTCTTCCTTTTACCCTTTAAAGTTTGAAAGTGGCTAAAAAAGTACATGGCAAATCATTTCTTAATCTTATTCAACTATTTATCTACAATATTCTAGTTTGTGACTAGATGTACTGGTAATTTCTGCATCATGGTAAAATGCTATGTGTGAATACAATTTTTAAAATGGACTTGCCCAGCCTTTGATTTGGTAAGGTTCAAATGTGACTTGAGAGGTGAATGAGTTAATAATCATCTCCCTTCTCCATCCTCGACCCCCTCCCCCACCAAAAAAAATCTTCAAACACTTCTAGTTGCAAGTTGGAGACACTGTGTATAATGTAGCAAATTCTGTATTGTGTTTAAAGCCTCTACCAGAATATATTGTTATATTTGAATCTTTGATCATTTCCAGTTGCGAGTTAGAGACCCATGTATCGAGCTGAAAGTTCTGTATCACATTTGAAAGCCTCTACCAGAATGTTTATGATTCGGAGCCAGTGACAGGAGCAGGGTATGATGGTGAACATTGATTTTAGACAGTGACATCTGAGCCCAGTATAACAACATGATTCCAATCCTGGCACAAAGGCTTGTCAAACGATCACTGGCTGTCTGGCATACCCACACACTGGAAATCAAATTTATAAGGTTGTCATATTCTCAATTTTGTTTGATGAGGAATCAATACGATACAACACCGTTAACACTACACGACGACCCCGTATAGCACGCGTAGCGTAGGGACCCAGACATCGCACAGCGCATCACTGCCGCTGTCTCCTGGGATCCCGCCGTCGTGAGTGCAGTGTGCAGACGAAACGACGGGAAATTGAAACATCCGAAAAAATAATTATCAGGTCACAGCGACCTGTCAAGGTAATTACACAATTAGAAATCATGATTATAGCCACATGGATTCAATAACGTCCAGAAAGCAGAAACTGATTTAAAGTCCTTTCTTCTCTCTAAAAGGTTGAATCTGGGGAAATACTATGAAAGTCTTAAAACTGTCAAAAGCGATTTCCGAAACCATGTTGAAAATAGAAATGACAAAAAGAGTTCCACCATATAGTTTGTTTACAGCGATATTCAATTATCTAGAAACTAAATGCTATGGATTATTTCAATGAAGCTGAAAGCAACATTATGACAGAATGTGGCAGTAATTTTCTGACAAAACTCAATGGACCCATATTCATAAAGCCTGTCTCCATTAAAACACAGATTTTATTCTCAACCTTGGTTCACTATTCAAGCCAGAAGAACCTCTTAATACGTTGAAAAAAATTCTCATCATTTCATATTTTGTGTTTGTTTAACTTATGGCCGAGTAAACACATTCATGTTGAATTATTGCTCTTTGATACCACCATAAGAAATCAGACAGTTACAAGTAAGTTTATTAGTGCATATTTATCTGGAGTTTGAGCACTTTTTTATGACCACGCACCACGCATGCGTGGTACTGGATATGATTGAGATGATTCCGAAGACATATTAGTTCCCATACTGAAATCAATGATTTCATATTAAATTGAGGCAAAGCTTAGAGTTATGTAATATCTGAAATGAGTGTTACTTCAAGTGTCATAAGCAATTCATCTATTAATTACTTAACATATTACATTTTTAATTCTATTCTATAAAGTTTTAATTAGCTTGTACTTAAACTTTTTAATCATATTTATAGTAAATTAAGTAAATTGGAGTTAAAAAATTAAAAATTAAAATGCACAAATTTGATTTTGAATAGATTTTTTGCAAGATTTGAATCATGAATACATTACCTGATATACATTATTTCACTTCAAGTCACAATAATCAAATTCATATCAATCATGTTTATTATTACAGTGTTTTACGAATTCTATGCTCCATCATTGATCTTCTAATCATCTTTTTAATTCTATGTTCATGCTTCCTTGAACATTATTTATTTATTGCTTGGATTCAACTGCTTATATGTCCTTGTTGATAGGATACTTATCAAAATAAAACTGCTCAAAAAATCATACTTTCACCATTTCTTGAAGTGTTCTTATAACGAGTTCAAACCAAATGAAGGCAGTGGAAAGTAAAGAAAGTTGATTTTAAAAATGAATATAACTGTCGCATTCCAAATAATTAATAGTCATCTCCATGCTTCAATACTTTTATTTTGTTCTAATACCTAGAGGAACAGGACATAGAACCAAAAAGGTACAAATAATCGTCAAACTGGGAGACAGTGTAGGCTAAATACCAAGCATGGGTGTTTTACATGTTAATTATGGTGATTATTTTACTGACTTTAATGATAATTCTATGACGTGTGATATCAGGACATCAATTTAATTATAACATATAGAAAATCTGGAGGCATTAAATACACACCAACCTGCTCAACAAATAATACAGCCATTAAATGTTACTGGCTTCAGTTAATTACGGTTAAATTAACTATTGATGATGGATATAATGTTTCAATTTTGTTGGATGTTTTTTTACGATCTGCAGGGGAAACCCCTTGAACAATAGATGAATGGGTTAGACTTCAGTTCAAGTACATGGAAATAATTTTCCTAGGGCCTCAATCATTTCAGTTGTATGAATTCCTGACGGAATTGCTAGGATATCATTGATTTTGAAATATAGCTGAACTTGGAATAATGCCATTATTTTTATTCTTTACAGAATTTTACTGGAATCACATCTTCAGTGATACTCATCGACTTTCTACGCCATCATTAGCTGGCCATAGTCATTAGGGAGACACCATTATTCAATTTACCTCACCTATTATCTATATAATAATGTTCCTGGTATTCCCCATTCCCTACTGTGATAGATCGCACATCCCAAAGCTATAATTAGGACAAGCCGTCTAAAACGCATCAAACCTCACAACAATGGTCTTGTTACATCACTATCACTATCACCAGTTCTTCAAAGTTTTTTTAAACTTGAAAATTTCACAATAAAATCACCTTGGATTCAAAATGATATCATTTCCAGACAGATTGAAACAAAATACTCTTATAAATTCTACAGATTGAAGAAAAAAAAAAAAAAAAAAGTCAAATTCAAATTTGCCCTTGTTGACCACCATTGGACGGCAAGGCATGCTATATGTATCTATTGGAAACCCAAGTGGCCACCAGTGATCGTGTGCAAACTTACTTGAGAGTTTAGGGCGACACTGTATTGCTCGTTTGTAACTTTCAATGGCTTCTTCGTACCTCTTCTGGTCTTGTAATAAAATTCCCCTGCGAACATTAGAACAAATGGCAGTATGAAAACATGTCTCACATGAAACAAGATTCCGTTGGTTGTGACAATTCGAGTGCCTTTGTCTGTTACCGCTAACAGGTGTAAATTGAAGTTTGACATCATATTTCCTTGCGAGTAGATCGACGTCCAGAGCTCTTACACTTGTTCCGAGTATCTACATAAGTGGTGCACAATGAGGCCGTAGCCTTAGAATGACATCCGAGTGTTCCACCTCAATGTTTCGTCATATCAAATTCAATGTCATTGAAATATCAAGGATGTTCTTTAAACAGAAGTGGTCTTATATTTTTATAAGGATCTCTGTAAATTCACATACCTGTGCTCATATAAGGTAAGGGTCTGCTTAGTTGACCTATCTAAGGTAAGGTCATTACTTGGGACCACTCTAGGTCACTGAAGGTCATACTTGATACCAGATAAGTATTGCGTTTTCAATTCAAAATGTTTAAGTTTTCATTCTGCTTAGGGATATTCACATAAAATCTCTTTAACTGTATCTATGATGTATCGTTTTGATATTATAACTTAATTTGCTCAAAGGACAACAGTGGAGGTTGAGAAGGTGTAAAAATCCTTCTGTACTTGAATCCTCAAGGTATTAAGTTCGTAATAAGGAGAATTAACTTTACACTTTAATAACATCGAGTGGAATTCTGAATTGGACTTTACTGGCTATGAATGGAATAAAGATCTAGTAGATCAAAATTCATGTGAAATTTAATTCAAAATGTACATTAACAGATCTCAGCCATACTATCAGAAAACCTTTGTATTTATGAAAGTCATGGCCAGAAGGTCATTCAAGTGTTGAGGTTAAACTCGACACAAAAGAGTGAACATTTTAAAATGTACTAAATATCATTATCAAGAACACAATTAATTGGTCATACAATAGCAGAACATTAATTCTATATATGCAATGTTGTACCAGTATTTGCTGATCTAGGCATAAATGTATCAGAAATGCTATAATTCAAAAGTAATAATCTGTTCAGCAGTATAATCTGGACAAAGTCACAATTGGCTTGTATGGGCTTCAGTGTTTTATCGCAGGAATCCACGAAATAAGCTACATATGTACTAGACTCTGTTACATTAACTAAATATAAAGTATCAAGATTACCAAGTTTTAAATCAAAATTCAAGTGTCCAGACTAATAAGGATCCACTCACAAACACACAAAAAATTCCTAAGATTCTGTTCATTCAATGCCTGAAAGTATAAAGTCTGACACTATTTGACATGGTTTGATGAGCCATGTGTAGTAAAGTATTTTAACTCATTCACCCCTGAAGTTTCATAATGAACTATTCCAACCTTTGAATTGGAAGAGTTCAAATGTGTCTCCAGGGGTTGATGAGTTAAGGACTCACAGGTTGTAATGGGTGTCGGCCATGTTGGATCTGTGGATGAGGGCATTTCGGTAGGCTGTCTCTGCTTCTCCTACTTTGCCCTGACTGTTCAACACGTTGGCAAGGTTCCCCCACGCTGTGAAATTAAAACATTTATTTTTGTAAGTATCGCAGATATTTCCGATGGTTAATACATTAATATAAATGTAAAACTGGCTATTATAACTGTCATCATTTTGCTTACATTGATGAGGACGTTTTAAGAAAGGAAAATGTAACTCATTCTATAATGTCATGATGCGTAGATTTTGGACAGTGAAGTAATATTGTTAGATTTTTCTTTACATTTGAATATCAGTCACATATCTTTCTGTGTATCTAAATATATTATACTAAAACTTAAGTAATGCAAATACAATCTGAAGATCACATCATCATTAAAATAAACATGTGTTGTGATTATTCCGTAGTCCCCCAACTTGATATGTTATCAAAGGGCCATAACTTTGTATATATTTTTAAAGGCCAATGATTCCTGATTTCAGTATGTCACTTACAGTCAGAAGTGGCAGATGACAGAGTATATGACACTTATGCCTGACAATGAAATGGATAGTGGAAAAAAAGGTTTTGACTGTATATAGTGGAGCACAAGACCAGATTATAGCATGTGACACTTAGCCCTCTGTCTATCTACATAGTTAGAGTATATAATTCATGCAATCAGTACAATTTTTGAGGAGTTTGCAAAAGCTGTCTTATCAGGAACAACTAGCCCTATATGCCACCTGGTTTATATATCCATGTGTGTAAATGTCTGTCTGTCAGTTTGTTAAAGATGTTTCTTTTTCTGTTTTGAGGTTGGAATGAGCTTCCAACTGCATCCTTAATCACAAAGCCACCTCATTTGAAAGCTACAGCAGAAACACTGTAACACCCACCCCAGACCATTTTATACTCCACCTGGTTTGGTGGAGTTGGCCACTTTCGGGATCAAACCCAAACCATCTGCATGGAAGGCTGGAGTGTAAACCACTCAACCAAAACAGCTCTTAATTAATTTGAAGTGCCTTTTGATTACTGTTTACAGAGCAACCTTAATCCAGTCAAATATTAACCGGTAAAATGTATGCTCACCCGATGTTAGTTTTACCTTTTACATGTACTATAAATATATGGTTCCTTGTCAACTTACATCAGCTCTCATGATGAATGTGCCCTCATTGTGGAGGTTGAAAAAGGTGAAACTCATAATACTGCAATGAACATTTCCCGGTATACAGAATCTGAAGTCAACTCAAAATAATGGATGGATACATTTACCACTGATACAGCAAACATAAACTCACTGACCCCTACATATTTAAACTGGACTTGCCCAGTCTTTGATTTGGTAAGGTTCAAATGTGACTTTAGGGGTGAATTGGTTAAGTGTGAAAACTGATAATATGTTACCTTTGGCTGGATTGACAGAAACCCCAGATCTGTATAGATTCTCTTCCGTCTGCCACACACGGTTCCTGATCACTGTCTTGCCACAGAACAGAGCCACCAGGGCCACAAAGGCCGCGGCAAATACCTTTTGTGCCACCGAGTTCCGCTGAAGCTTCTTATACACAACATAGCCACCGTGCGCCACCAACAGGCAAAACCCCATACTTGGAATGTACAATACACGCTCTGCTATCACAAACCCAACGTAGAAAAATAAATTTGTGGCAGGAACGAATGGAAAAACCATGAGTGCAAATGCCATAACACAAATGTCTTGAGATCGGTAGATTCTGACACCAGTTGTCTGCTCGTCTTCGCTGTCCGTCGAGCTATTGGAAGGACGTCGACTTGACGATAAAAGTTTACTACTTTTTAATGAAAGCACGTTTTTGTTATGATGGTGATGGTTGTTATTTTGACTATTGGAATGTGTGTGATGGGTTAACCCATTGCCATTCATATATGGCTGGAAAATCTTCCCAATTGTACTTTTATTGCTATTATTATGAAGATCACAAATTAACAAATACGATTTATAAAATAACAGAAAATAAAACACTATTGAATACACATTGCGTACATCCCAGGCTGACTCGACTAATGGAATAGCGTCCATAGACCAATCAAAGCTGAGCACTCGCGGACACAGTAATATCCACAAGTTTAGGGAAGGCAGGAGTAAATAAGTCAATGTCCGGGTCAGCAGACTTTCCGAGTCGGAAGCTGGGTTATCAGATGGGGCAAACTCCGGAGGTTTGTTTCCCATGAACACAAGGCGGAATGTGATGAGTGATACGCCGACTAGCACCAACAGAACAATCCCCTCCAGGATGTCTTTTCTCTTCACCTGTAACAACCAATCAACATTCACCAAATCAGAATGAGGTCATTATTTTAAATTTCAAAGTCATTGGACCTCATGTATCTCAAGCCTACAAAGTGTCTGTGTAAAGTAGCTCACAGTATCTATCAAGGAAGATAACTCTAACACAAGTTATACGAATAATAAATATGTAAGGTATATTTCATGTATCCTAAATTCAGGTTTCCATATATACATAGCGTAGTATGTATGTTGTTTGTGTGTTAAGCATGTTATGTGTTTCCTATCAAACCCACACAGAATCTCCTTCATGAGTAGTGTACGCTGTACATTTACAGCAATTGTAGATTGCTTAAATTCAAATCACTGGAGTTTAATCTTATTGAAATGAAAGAAAATGAAAGAAAAATCTATCTGTCCATCTTTCTTTCTGGAACACACTTACTGGTTCCCGTCAATGGTATACAATTTTAGGATAACATTGGTCCATTTTCTGGTTTATAAAATGTCCAACTGTACAGTACTTGTTTTTGCAGGATATTAGAACAGCTGTCTTATTAGGCAAGTGCATGCACAGAATTAAAAGTGCAATATATGCCAACAACAGTTTGTACCTTAGCCTATAGGCTTCAAATTAGAAGGAACTTATTCCACTTCAAAAGTGTTCAACCATGATTTATTAATAAAACAAAAAGGCAATTGTAATGACAGTTTTGCTTGTAAACTGAGCTGTGTTTTCTCCAACAGACAGAAACAGATACAACACACTCACTGACCCAGCATACACCTGCTCCACAGTGTGTCGGAGCATACAGCCATTGTACAGCAATCAATTCCGTTACCAAACCTGACTATGCACAAACAATAGAACTGTATGTTGTTCTATCAGGCCAACAGCTTACTCATCATGGATACCATATACACATTGTATCAAGTTCTCTTTAAAATATCGAGTTGAAAGGCCCCATACAATAAATTCTGAGTAAGTTAGACCAAGACTCATAATGAATAGATGTAAATACATATTCATGCAATGACAATAGGCAATTTTGAAATATGTTTTTAAAACATTTACATTAAGTAAGAGTTTCCTTGTCATATGATGTTTTAGTTTTATTACTGAGTGGACAACCTTATACATCAGCTGACTGGTCTTGATCCTACTATACAAAATGTGCCTACAATTTACAATTAACATTTTAAACTTTAATATTTTTTTAATTTTTTTTTCAATATTCATTAATACAACTTACAGATGTACATGTAACTGCATGAGCACATGAAATTTCCTTTTTTTTCCTAAACACCCATTGCAAGTATCTCATGTAAATCATATATTTAATCAATATCTCATTTACTTGTACAGGGTCGATGTCCCATCTTTTTGTGGTTTGATGTATCTTATATCTAATTAATATTCCCGTTATGGACGTCAGGGTATATGAGATTTTAATTAATTTTATAAACCCCGATCAGTCACAACATTCACCTGAACGTCATATATAAGAGGTTTATCTCCGATTTCTCCCTACCTAAAATAGTAGGACTTGATCAGTGTTTGTTGTGACTGGGTTTATCTCACTCCCTCATCATCAGTCACCTTGATAACCTTTACCTATCTCTAATCACTGTGGTCCTATCACTGCTTGGTTTGGTTTGTTTGTGTTTTACGTCCTATAAACAGCTACGGTCATTTAAAGACGTGCCAGATTTTGGTGGTGGAGGAAAACTGGTACCCCGAATATGGTAACTACCCCATGTATACCCTCAAACCAACAACCCAGTGGTGTAGGGCTAGTGGTTAGATGGTCAGACACCTTATTTACCACTCGGCCATCGAGGCTCTCACGGTTATATCACTGACTTTAACAAAATACACCATCACTCTACATAGCATTTATGACTTTTAAATTTCAAACTGATATCTCAACTTCATTTTTAATAGAATTTGTAACAATTATGCCATCTATTTGCATACATATTAATTAGAAACTATTCAATTAAAAACAAGATTCTGAATTGGCTTCAAATTTCCACGAAATAACGTAATTCCAATATTTTCACATTTTTAACTATCACATTATTCAGCCCTCATAGAATTTAAATATTCAAGTCAATATTAGCTGATAGATTGCCAATCTGTACTCTGTCTGTTGCTTTGATTTAAATTTAAATAAAAATATAATTGATAATGTACCAATTTCAACCCAACATACCACCACCTGTGCAGTTTATCTCATTTTGTATCTACAAAAGCATCAAGGGGCCTGTATTTTCCACTTAGTATGTATTTTATTTACATGTTGTGCATGAAAAGCATTAGCAGGACAATTTGTTAACCGATAATATCCTAATTATACCAATTATATAACCTACACTGAACTTTGACCCCTATAGTTAGACCCAGATTAAGTCAATTTTCAAAAATAATGTACCGTGGTTAACATACACAAAATAACATACACAAAATAACGTATGGCTTTGTGATATTAACCCATTCAACCCTAAAGTCACATTTGACCCTTACTGAATCAAAGACTGGGCAAGTCCAGTTACAATATGCAGGGGTGAATGAGTTAAAAGAATTGGGCGTGTCCTCTACAGCCATGAGAGTATACAAATTTGAATATAACATCCAAATGTTAAAAATCATATACTGAAATATAAAACACTGTGATGATTAAACAGCAGTAAAAGATTTCAAAGCTAAATACCCATGAAATTGCACAACGACCTATGAGTAACGCAAGTGAAGTTTAACAAGAGATCCCAGAGGGATCTTGGCACCCACCTTTGTCCCATCTTCATTAGTTCTTTATCAGTTCGATCTTTTCTATTCTTTCCTCTAATCTGTTTGATCGAGTCATGTTAACAGTAAATGCACCTTGAAGTAACTTTTGATCTAAACTTAATACTGATGTGTATGAAAGACAAACTTCAAAGTGAGTTTGTCATTTCACATATTTACTAGTACAGTACTTAATGTGAAAGAAATACAATCGATCATTGCAATATGAGAAAGATCTGTTTAGTTCTTCTTTTAATCCATTTGTTTTTATGATCAGTCTCAAAATATAACATACACAACAAGGGATCAAGGGGAACCTACATTTAAAATTTGAGAAAGATCCCTCTAGTACTTCTTGAGAAATAGCGATAACAAACTTTCACTATCAAAATCCAAGATGGCTGCCTGTCGGCCATGTTGTTTATCCTATCAGTCTCAAAAGTCGCCCTGCACAGCTAAGGGCCAAGGGGAACCTGCATATAAAATTTGAGAAAGATCCCTCTGGTACCTCTTGAGAAATACCGATAACAAGAATTGTTTACGGACGGACGACGGACGACGGACGACAGACGACGGACGGCGGACCACGGACAACGGACGGACGACGGACCACAGACGCAGGGTGATTTAAATAGCCCACCATCAGATGACAGTGGGCTAAAAATTTAGAGATTTATTTATATGCAAATTCTAAATGATATACAAACAAATTACCTGCTGGCTATAATTAATGTATCTCAGAGACCATCAAGGCAATATATATGCAGACCCAGTCGTCAGGAATTACTCTGGGTAATTACATTTATGCATTTTCACGACTGAAACACATTTACTTCCAAATTTGAGGTTGAAAAAAAGAAGACATTTAAAATGTTTACAAGATTGATGGAAATAGCGAGCATGCTTAAAACACTCCGGAGTAAAGATATATATATATACAGAACACCAAATTTACAAAATTTCCTCGGCTACATGACCTTCAGTTTCCACTATTGGGATCTATATATGGGAGACTGTGATCATTTTAATTACAGCTTTACTTCTAAAGCATATATTTTCTGCAGACTACTTGTACCACAACCAGGTTGAAAGATCTGTACGCTTAATGAGACACTACCTAAAAAGTCAATTCAATGTTTTATAATTTCTAAAATTTATGATGAAGATGGTATATGTTAATATAAAATGTGATTTTCAAGAGAAAAAGAAAAGAAAATAATAGTTTTAAATGTTAAAAAAATATATTTTTCAGATTTGAGTAAATAGTTAAGAAGTTACCATAATGCTTTTAACAACTGAGCCCTAGTAATTTTAAATTATTGGTTCCAACAACTTAAATAACTTTTCAAATCCAACTTTACTTTTGTTGAATGTAACCACTGAGCCCATTATTTCAACTTAACACTTTCTAATGGTACAATTTTAAACCATGCATACTCTAACATGTAAAGTCCACATCTTCATGCTGAATATCCGACCCCAGAATGCAGCACTTAAATCCGTATCCTGCACCTTTACAAACATCTATGCAAAATCTTTTACTTTTATATATCTCTACCTTATTTAAGCCCATTAATCCCTTTCACATCTTTGCATTTGCAAATCTCCTCCTTACAGTTTCACCTGCAAAACCTGACATCTTTACTTTTACAATCTCTTATCTCTAAACGCAACATGACCTTTACTCTTAGCTCAACACACTTTTACTCTCAACTCATGATCAACACACCTTTACTGTAACTTAACAAACCTTTACTGTCAACTCAACACACCTTTACTCTAACTTAACATACATTTACTCTCAACTCAACACACATTTACTGTAAACTCAACACACCCTTATTATCTATTCAACACACCTTTACTGTAAACTTAACACACCTTTACTCTTTACTCAACACACCCTTACTCTTTACTCAACACACCTTTACTGTAAACTCAACACACCTTACTCTTTACTCAACACACCTTTACTGTAAACTCAACACACCTTTACTGTAACTTAACACACCTTTACTGTAACTTAACACACCTTTATTGTAAACTCAACACACCTTTACTCTTTTACTCAACACACCTTTACTCTTTTACTCAACACACCTTTACTGTAACTTAACACACCTTTACTGTAACTTAACACACCTTTACTGTAAACTCAACACACCTTTACTTTTTTACTCAACACACCTTTACTGTAAACTCAACACACCTTTACTGTAAACTCAACACACCTTTACTGTATAGTAAATACACCTTTACTCTTTTACTCAACACAACTCTAATGTAATTATAACTTAACACACTTTTACTGTAACTTAACACACCTTTACTGTAACTCAACACACCTTTAAACTCAACACAGCTTTCTGTAAAGTCAACACTCTTAAACTATAAACTCAACACACCTTTACCCCTAACGTAACACACTTTAACCCTTAACTTACTACCTCAGCTCAAAACACTTTTACTTTTAACCCTACACACCTTCAATCTAAATCAGCACACCTTTAGCACAACACATCTTTACCCTAGCTACAGGTAATTCAATTCACATAAAGGATTGTTGGCTTATTGATTTCACACCATATATAGGACTGCAATCATCATGACAACCATCTTTTCTTACATTACGCAATAAGGATCATACCAAATCTCACATGGGTTTACGACACATAATTGAAAGGCCAAACACAAGTAAAGTTGTGTTTTTTTGTTTCAGATCCAAAATAATGGGATCGTCAGTTCAGAAGGAAAACATCTTTATTATTCTGGTTTCATTTTCTTTTTTTCCATTTGATGTTAATCTCATTTGGTCACAAATATTTTATAAATCATACTGTGTTATTGTCAAATTTGATATAAATTTATGAAATATGCAACTATATCTGTTTGAAAGCACAAATACTTAAACACAGTGAAATATTACTGAGCACTTGAAGAATCAGGCAGAAACAAATGTGTTTTTCCCAACTGGAGTGAATTAAATGTTTTCCTGTCAGAGGTCAAAAATTATCACTCAGGAAATGAAACACAACAATTTTTTTATCTGGTCGAAAAAAGGCAACTAGAATCCTGCTCTCAACACTTGTTAGCAATTCTTTTTAATAATTTAAACACGTCAAAAATTCCAAATCTAACATCCATGCCCATTATATTTTATCACTCGGCTCAGAGGATTTTAAGCTCCATCATCAATCTATTATTTACATTGGATAACATGGCCACTGTTGTATGTAGAGCAGCGGGTTTCCAGACAGATTGATCAATATCAAACTCGGTAATAAATATCAAAGTTCACACAACAAGAGAAATACTTGCTGGTGTCCTGTTTAAACATTATGTGAAACCTGTGGAACCTGCACAATATCAAAATGTTTTAGAAATCCCCAACTCTCTCAAATAGTAAAACCTCTATTGAGTCAAGACGTGGACATTTTTTAAAATAAAAGCCTTATCACATGTACAAAGAGTATACATTCATCAGTAAAAAGAAATTAAAGTGGCTCATAAAATAAAGAAGCCTTATATTCAAATTTTACTTTACACAGTTTTAATTTGTATATAGATTTTTTTGTATTACATGGCAAACAACTAGATGATGCAGTGTTGCATCTGATTCATGATCTTATAATTATGATATTACGATTATAAAATTAAGGCAGATAATCTCAAAACAATCACAGAGCATTATATTTAATTGAGTTTTCATATTATTTTGTTTTTTAAATCAACCAGAAACAAACAGAGATTATTTCCTGTATTTTAAGATCAGTTACCAAAATGTTCTACATCATATTTGTGATTTTCTGTATATTTATAGGGTTGGGTTCAGTTTTGAATTTAAGAAGTTTCTAATTAGAATTACTGGTATTTAATGTAAATAAACTAAATTTACTATTCCTAAAAAAAGCATTAACAGTTGTTGCCCAGTGATGTTGTTATCACTTCTTTACTTGATTCTGATGTTTTGGCAATCAAAAGCACAGTAATTATCACCAGTATTTACACCTCGAGATTAACTTATCCAGACAGACTCGCCAGTAAAAGAAGGCGTTGGCTCCAAAATTCTTATACATGTATTGATTTTATGATAAATTGTTTGCTGTGATTTGCTTAACAGCAAACAAACCTGTGAAATAACACTGTACAATTTAGGAATGACTTGAAATACGTAATCACAACTCCTTTGAATAAAGCACTGTCAGCTTACATTGTCAACAAAGACTAAAACAAATCAGTGATAATTTCCTGATTATCAAAACTGAGAACAAAATATACATTTATATATACTGGTATTTAACATGATCTCATCTTAAGATAATATATTACAGATCATGGTATTCAGGCAAAAAATGATAATTTTAGGATAACATATCATATACACACAAAAATAATTATATTTTCACAAAAACTTTGTGAAAAATTTAATTTGAACATTTGACGTGATAAGGACTATATATTGATCAGTAAGTTAAAAGCATGTAACTTGATCAATTCTGTTTAACCAGCTGGACCATCTGAACATAACCAGATGAATCTAAATCCATACAGATTGATGGAGAATATTGGGATTACCTTCAGATATTATATATAAAAAATATACCCATATTTTTACAGATATTTTTCAAGAAATTGAATTGGAACATTTGACTTATCACCAAATTAAGCTAACAAGACTTTATCTATTATGTTTAACCAGCTGGACCATTTGAACATTACCAGATGAATCTAAATCCATATAGATTGATGGAGAATATTGGGATTACCTTCCGATATTATATATAAAGATAACCATATTTTTACAGATATTTTTCAAGAAGTTGAATTGGAACATTTGACTTATCACCTAATTAAGCTAACAAGACTTTATCAATTCTGTTTAACCAGCTGGACCATCTGAACATTACCAGATGAATCTAAATCCACATAGATTGATGGAGAACACTGGGGAGCTCTTTAACAATGGAGTGCAAACCCAACACTCCATGACAACAGTAATTGTATTATCAATCAAAGTCGATTTTCACTTGAAGTACTCAAGCCTTGATGAAGTCCTTGAGACACATGAACATAATCCATGCTCACAGTTATGTAACTGACTGAACATTTCACAATATATCTGTCGATGATCATGGAAAATCTCATCAAGTTGTTGCCAATATACATAAATCATTTTTATCCCAGCATCGGGAGCTCATTTAAAACAGATGAATATTCAAGGTTAACTGGCCAGATTTGGCCCCCTTAGTTCCAGTCTGTGACATTAAATCTGCTCCGCCAAGGGAGAAAACTTGGATGGTTAGGTAACAGAGGGATCTCAGCAGGCTGACGTCTAAAGAATTAAATTGTTCATCCATGTAAAGAAGGCCTGAATCAAAATAATCTTCCAACATCATGTGATATGAATCCATAATGCTTTAAATGGCTTACTGGCGCCCACAAAAACAGGAAATGGTTTTACCGGTAAATTGAACTGAATAAAGATACTAAATTCAAATTTATGTCGAGAATTTTCTTCTTGATGGTGTAACACTGTAGATATGGGCTTAGCCATATAAATCCTATTAGCTCACTTACAATGCATTCTTCATCTCCTGATTATTTCTCAGGTAAGGAAGAATAAATCCTATCTCTTAACTCATCTGGTTATGCAAGTTTACAGTACGGCACGAGACTGTCATGCACATATAATGCAAAACACTTAAGGGATTTGGGAAATATCTGTTTCTCCTGGAAGAGTGGACAGAACATATTCAACACATTTTAACTTGTTAAATACTGAATTTGCTGTGGGAACTTGGGCCTTATCCTGTCAGTTTAGTTCTATAAGTAGAAAAGTTTCAAGAAGAATTAAAGAACAAATTGTTTGATCTGTAAGATTGGGACAGAAATGAAAGTTTTTTCATCATTACATATCGTTCTTTACAAAACAAAATGGTCCAGCTGATAGTATTCTGGAGATCCCAACAGATATATATATGACTACTGAATATAAATATCGTGTCAAATACTGTGGAATGAGAAACGCTTGTCATGATCGTGAGACAACACCTTTCATGGGACACCTGTAATGAGAGGCCATGTATGTTAAGAGACGACTTGTGAGATAATTTGTCTTAAGATTAAGAAATCACCTAGAATCACTTGTCATGGCCCATTTGCCTTTAGATTCTACAGTTTATATCTAGTAACCTGCTGGGAGAACGCCTGTTTTAAGAAACCACCTCTCCTGAAAGACCAGGGGGCTGCAGTGACCAAGTGGTGAAGGAGTTTGACCGTCTAAAATCACTAAAGACATAAAGGCCTATGTGGGGCAGTTGCCAGGTACTGGTCGCAGGTCAGTGTTTTTTTCTCCAGGTACTCCAGTTTCCTCCAGCACCAAACCTTGACTTGGCCTTAGATTACTCTAGATGTTAATAGGATGTAAAGCAAAAACAAACCAAACTGAACCAAATCATCCCAATTGACCACATACAAGACTATTTTTCCTTAGAAATAATGGCCACCTAGCTAGTAAAAGACTATGTTTTCCGAGATTTCCTAAGAGACCCCCACACTCCCAGAAACACCTGCCCTAAGAGACCACCTGTCTATTCTCATAGTTTTAAGCGCATGTCGATAATAACACTACATTATGTAGAGCCAAGGCCCTAACATTACATTTATGACCAAATTTACACTTTGATGCGATGCACTCCAGAAATTTATGACAATACTTGCTTATGTTGGAGGGTTGTGGTGAAGTGTTTGCCTGTTCAGGGCCCTTCATAACAGGAGAGGATGGTCGTGTACACGTACTGTAGGGGTGTGCCGAAACTAACAATAAACTATTACTGGTGTTGGCACTGTCAGCTTTAAAGAATTCTGTCAGCTTTACGCAATTTGTGATGTACATACATGCATCTTATATCAATTCTGAAAAGACCTTTTCAAATTAACTCAAATAAATTCAGCAAGATGTACAGAGGAAAACATCCAGAGGCCAACTGGAACCAAACAAACCTGCCAGGATATGGCTATAGTCGAATACCCATGTTTTCAAGGACAGATCACAGGGGTTTGTTACAAATGTCTGAAATGTACACATATGCTATACTCATAGCACACATAAACATACATATGTGTATTTCAGACATTTGTAACAAACCCCTGTGGACAGATAGTATCTTACTTTGTAGCAAAGAAGCTAGGAATGATCACACAAAAAACTTATTCAATACAAGAGTTTTTAGAGTATATTATGGCATGCGATATCATTGTACACCAATGTGTTACAGGTGTTTGGTCAGGATAAGAGGGCAGTCAGTCAAGATAAGGGGTGAATGGTGGACGACTTGTACAGCCCCATATAACACAGCTTTATCAGCCCCTTAGTGGCAATATAAACATCACACTATCTAAATTGAACCTTATTTACCGCTTACCATGTGCAAGTGAGGATATCACACATACTTGACATACTACTCCTCAATCACCTGGATAATCGAGAGCCTAAACTGTACTGCACCCTTTAACACTAGGTAGACCCAATAACCACAAACATTTTGTATTGCTAATCTGGTCACAATGTCAAGGGAAAATTCAAAAGATTAAAACTACCTAAATATCTTATTTGTAATCAAAGGCCTCAAAACACTGTGCCATACAAATCCAGTTCTCAAAATTGGGGTTACTGTATATGCCTTATAATTATAACGATTATTTGTATCTTTTTAAATCTTAGTGTCAATTAAATTTTTGCTGGATTTTTTTATGTTGAATATTACAAAAATATATAAATTAGGATAAATACCTTCCATCTGAATGTGAAATAATCTCCTTTATAAAAGAGTTCTACATATATGATAAACCCTTAAGGTTAAAACCATATTCCGTCTGCGTATTGCAGAGTTATCTTCTCTTGTGAGCATATGCAGGTATTGATTGTTACGTCATTGGATTGTGTGAGAAAATTACGTCGTTTTCTCAAAAACTGATGACATTATACTCTCACAAACAAATGACGTAACAATATACCTGATCACAAGAGCAGATAACTCTGCAATACGAAAAGACGGAATACCACTGCACAAGTTATAAAAGCAAGGTACGACTTGAGTTTTCTCCCTTGCACAGTTGTATCTATAGAAGACAATGCAAATTTGAGTACTGACAAAAAACAAGAGGCCCATGGGCCTTAACGGTCACCTGAGTTTATAGTATTTATTTTTGTTGTTGAAATATGTACCAATTTGAGTAAAAAATAGTATAATGTTAACTTAACTTTGTCAGGACCATGAGACGATCATTCCTACCAACTTTCAGTTCAAGCGGCCCAGCAGAACTTGACTTTAAGTTTGAAATGTAAAATGTTAACGGACGACGGACGACGACGGACGAAAACGGATAGCAATAGGTCAGGTGACCTAAAAATCTGGTTTCAATTGATTTCCTTGGCAAGGCATTCATCTTTCATTTTTATACCTTATTTTTACAATTCTTTGATAGTGACATTGGTTAAGTGTACTTGTTAGCAATTGATTTGCCCCTAAGCTCAGCCTATGGAATATACCTTTTTCTTGCTTGTTCAGTTTCACATTTCTTTTTTGAAATACCAAAATTGTCAACTGTAAATCTCCCTGATGATTTTCCTCCTTATGATCTTTGGTTGAGTGAAACGAAAGCATTCAGTTACCATCAACTCAAGATTTTTTCATGACAGAGAATTCAGTTTTGTTGTGGAAACTTTACAAACACAGGTACATTCACATTTTCTCCAACTTGTTTTCAGATTAAATTAACTGTTTATTTCATGTAGATTTTTGATTTTTTTAAATAATAAAAAAAATCAAAATTTCAATATGCTATAAGAAAATATGCTATCTTTCTATTACAAAATGAATACCCACCCTGCAGTTTTGAAATACATCTCATTAGTCATGTATTTTTTGAAAGGCAACCATTTCTCTTTGCTTGTAAAAATTTGCACTCCCCGACCCCCCCCTTACTTAATTGAAATTAAAAGGAGATTTAATTTCAAGTTGAAATGTAATATTCCGTAACTTTTCACAATATTGAGATTCTGATAATTCTAATTTGAGTTGAATTTAGTTTGTATAGATTATTTTTTGCTTGATGAATCGAGTCTGGTTACATAAATAGTTGTATGATAATGTATTTGATGAATTTATCCATCTGAATGTGAGTGTTGTTTTGATTTGTATTTTTTTGCGGGAGAATAGTTGAGACAGAATGTGTGTCTGTATATGATGGACGAGAATGAATAACTTACCCATTTGAACGTGATGATATCCTGCAACGTGACCTTATGATGTATAAACAAGTCGTAAGATGCACACACTGCGATCACCATTACACCTTGTTCCTTAGTCAACATACTGGCCGTGGTTAATACAGCCACTAACCCAAACCACACATACTTCTCTCCGCCGTTCCCCACTTCCCGCTGGTGGACATACTTGATATAAGCCAAGATGGCGAGCAGAAAGAATAGACAGGCTCCCACATCAGCCCGCCCCACCACACCCGCCACCGCCTCCACATGGATCGGGTGGCATGCGAACAACAGTCCTGCCGCAATCGTTGGCACGGTATGGCGGAGAAATATCCGTGCAAAATGTGTGAACACTGCGGTCACTACGACATGTAACAGGACATTTCCAAGGTGATAACCCCAGGGGTTGAGTTCGCCCAGAAAATAGTTGAGACGGAAAGACAGGACACATAATGGCCGATATGACTTGTGTGACCCACTGTGCGTCAACGGTGTCCCCCAAAAGTCGTCGTAGATCACGTTGAGTATTGGAGTCTCTGGACGTAGGTCCTGGTTTTTCTGTATGGCACGACTACAAAAGAACAGAAAACAGTTATAACAAGATTATCAAATTATTACCCAAAAATTTGAATATTCCACAATTTGTGTAACTACATCAAATCAATGAGTATTTTATGTATTTTTACATGAATTTGAAAAGAGAGATGAAATCATACATCTGTAAGATATCTATACAGACACCATCATACAAGGACCTATATGTAAGTAATCCTTCCCTCTATCACTGGACAATACAGCAATAATCTGAAAGCTAGTACACTGTAACTTAACAGTTCACTGCTCAACTATTATGATGTTATAAACATCATATACAGACTGCTATTATTAAAATCTTTTTGTGTTCACAGATGTTATCATTGAGTCACATTTTAATGAAGATCACAAAATAGAAAGCTATTATCAAATTATCATTATATCAATGACCGTACTAATGCTGTGTGGTAAAAAATGCTGAGGAAAATTGCCATTTTATTATTTTTATTGATCAGCCCACGGACTTACAGAATGTTGGTCGGTTTGTTACATGAATATTTGTCAGTGAGCGTCAACATTCATTATATTGAATAGCAAAGTATCCAAAAGGCATATTCAAAACATTGATGACCTAAACATTCTTTTGAAAAGACATTTGTTATTTTTTTATTCAAAATGAAAAATACACGACCAGACTATTATAACCCTTCATGTCTGCGAAACTCAAAACCTATGGAATGATATAAGACTGGCTAAAACTCAAAAATTCAAACAGGGGAAACAACTACATCAAAGAAAAGAATGATGTTCACACATCACACGGATTCATTTAAAGAGGTTTTAAAATCTATTATTGTAAGCTCATCATTTATCATTTATCAAATATATTTAGTATTAACACCAGAGAAAATATCTATTTCTTATCATAGCTAGCCCTACAAAATATTCACAACAGACTCAGGGGCTAAATGGGGCGGGGCTGATTTGACAATACATTGTGAAAAGCCAATAAGATTTACAGTAATAAACATTTTATATAGAATGTGTAACAAAGACAGAGGAGACAAATATCATAAAGAAAAGAATAAAATGTCAAGAAAATTCCAAGCACTTTAAAAAGAAACTTATAAATCATAATGGCAACACTTTTCCATTATAAATTATAATTTCTGTTGAAAAATAAGCAAAATTTCAAAATTCACAACAGCAGGTGTACCTTTCAACACCATAAATTAGTTTTTTATTGAGAAAAGGATGCATTTGGTATGTAATAAAATGCCTAATCCCATGTAGATTATTAACATATCCACTCAAACCTCAATAGGGGACACCGTGAAATACATGACCACCATTGACCGTTAGAGACAGACAGAAATAAATTGTTTCAACAACAAAGGTATCTACGACGCATCATCTAATTTGAAATTGTAATTCGTCATAAATTATACCAATATCATATCATAAATGTAATCCCTCGTAAATATTCACAACTCCAACCTCCGAGCTGTCGTAAAATTGGCAGAAGCACAAAAATAAACCACAGACTCAGAGACAAATGAAATCTATAGCTACATGTACATGTATGATGGAGGCAAAAGATGCTGAAGTTCTACCAACGTAAAATTTAGGGAATGAAGATTTAGTGAAAGTTCTGAAATTCAGTCATCCGGAGGATTTAAAGGAGCTTTTTTTCTATTTCAATTTTTAAGTGATATTTAAGTTGTTTTAAAAATTCATTTGACGTATCATGTTATTTAGTTTTAGACCTCAGAATTATTATAGAGCTTTATTATTATTTTCTATGTTTCGTTGATTCATTCATAACCATCCATCGTTAAAATGATTTTGACCTTCCAACATCTTATTGATTATATTTTGATAAGTGCCAATAATTTCATCAATTAAATTATGAAATTGTCTACATTGATAATCATGCTAATGAAATATCTATCAATAATATAAAATGTGAAACTGGCTTAATTCTTATACAAGTTTTTAATCCATTTTTTGTTTGTTTCTCAGTCCTAGCGTGATAGGTACTTTTCAAATATCTATACATTTGATCACATTCATGTTATTACAGTATATAAATGAAAGACCCTTGTTTAAGTCCCTTTAGAGCAATTATATATATATATATTGATTTAGGATAAAAATTACATAAATTCATTAAAAACAATTCCGACACAACATCAATTTACAACCTTATAAAATACTATCTACCCACTGATAATGATCAACAAATATTTCCCTGTAGATAATTTTAATTATCTAATATAATCTTTGCTATCTCTGCACACTCATTCTGAGGTGATTATACTTTTCAGTTGACAAACTCAACTAAACAAACAGTTGTCGCGGTGGAAATTATAATCCCATTTATATCATATTGTGCACCCAATATGCATGCTGTAAATCCATCCAGGGTCCCAACACAAATACACAGGGTCGAGATATGGGTCCTGTTAACAAATGAAATTAATTATAATGCACCTTAAACATCGCTGACAAGCCCAATTAGGGGAGATTCTAGAAACACAGGAAACCTTAATTTTTAATGGTGATCTACCAGTGCACTACTTGCACCTCATTCAATGGTATCTGGTTTCATATGCTAGGCCGTCCACACAAAGCGCAGGGTAATTACGAGGCGTAATTAGGGACCCATTCTGGTCACCAGATCCTAACAGAAGTTAATATCTCCCGTAAAATCAGCCGACTTTTTGAATATGTTATTTAAAAGGATGGAACCAAGTGATAGTGATTCTCCCTTTACCTTAACGATGTAAATGGCCGTCTCCACCCCATGTCACCAACGTCCCCACCTCACGTCACCCACTCTATGATCACTCAGTACAAGGTAAATCATGATCAATCTATTACCTGTCAATACCATGGTCTATATATGTAACTTACATTCAAATTCAAGTGTTTTCTCTAGTTTTAAAAAGAAAAGAGCGAGGGAATTGGTTGTGCTTTATAGGAAGGATTTTATAACATAGAGTGGTTGGGGTACGATCCTTTGCTCTCAAGAGAAAACATGGAATATAAGTGAATAAACTCGGAACTCATTTTTGACCCCTTTTTCAGGGACTACATGTACAATATTCATATGTGTATATTTCTAGTATTAATATATAAATAAACTAGAAAATGTCTGTAAGACATAAATGCCCCCAGTCATGGATAGGACGCGACGGACATGGGCAACACTTTATGCCCCCCATTTTATGACGGGGGCATAAATATCTCCATATTTACCTGTCATTAGCCTACATTTTATATTATATTCCCCATCCCATCCCCTTTGATTTTAATGATGTAAGTAATTTCTGGAAACAAGAACTTCTCTCCTTGCTGCTAGCCTTGCATATAGTTGAAATTTGAATTTTTATACAAGACCAGTGCCATATTTGTAATAATTAGCACCCACCATTCCTGAAATCATAAAGGGTCCAAACTATACCCCTTTTATGCTTTTGTGAATGATACCTGTTCCGCAATAAAATATGTCAATATAAATCTTATTTCAAAAACTGAATATCAACCTTTCACAAAACTGATGTAGATAGGAGAACACAGGTTGATAGTATGTATTCACATTGAAATTCAATTATATTCAAATACAGTACTGAACAAACCTTGGTTAGTGCCTCGTTAAGCTTATATGACAAAGGTAAACTCTGGCTCACTCAGAAATCTTTCAAGCACCCATCAGCTACTTATTTTTTTGCAATTTAATGTTCTTTGCTAAATAAAATTTCTTCTGAACATGTTAGCTAACTTTATGATGATGCAAGTGACCTATATACACGCAAGAATAAATATGTCGAAGTCTTTGAAGATTGTGCTCACTACCAGAGCAATTTTGTAAAATTAAATATTACAAAGCAGGCGTGTTGATATCTAGAAACCTGATGTATTAAGCTTCATTTTAATGAATGACCCAGGGTCACATTGCCGATAGAATAGAGTACAAAAGCATACACAGGAATACCTTGTTTGGTATTGAGTTTATTGAAAAACTGCTTGAAACTCAACCACAAAGGGAAACACCATTGAAACGGAAACCTTGTGTCAACATGGTAGATGTTACACAACTCGCCTTTATAAAATCTATACGGGGCCAGGCTGACTGTAGGAGCACAGGTTCAATATATTACTGTCCCTGATCACTTACCACAGGTGTACAAGATTATAACCTGGCGAGCTATTCCTAACAAGTTTCATTAGCTAGGTAACACTGGTTCAGGTAGATTTTAAATCTCTGACGTTTTTTCATCGTTCGGGGGAGGGGGGGAGTAAATATTGAATTCAAAGCGGTCGCCATTCGATTATATTCACACAAAATTTATATTGAATTTTTTTTCCGTATAAATTTTCCAAATAACGATTTTTTTAAACTTTGACTTCAGTAATTTTGTAGATTGCTACAGAAAACTTGGTTCAGGTGAGTATGCAAAAAGTCTCCAATAGGTCAGAGGTCATGAGAAACGTCAGTGCACCTTATGTATAAATAAGCTACTTAAAAAGATTTTTTCTCCACTAAAGCTAGGATACCGAGCAGCTAATAGTGTCAATTAAAGACTGAATAGTGTAACCCAGTCATGGTAAACTTGATGCACTGCTGACCTTAAAATCTTTAAACACACGGGTGAAGTTCACTTTTACCTGACAGGTACATAACACTCTTAACCTCTGAAGTGAGATTGCCTACATTTAGAATGTATATTTATTATTCACATATTATTTATATAAAATTGTCTACCCTGTATGTTCCAATGCCCTGGAAATATGAATATGGCAGGGATGCAGTGGAATTGCCCAAACAACCACATGCAGGTGAGGGGTGAGGTGCCCAGGTGTGTGTTGTATCTCCAATGAAGAACACATCCAATTTGTTTGACATTTTTCTGATTTGGAGTTGTTTGCCAATTTACTTTCATTTTATGTATATAACAAAGAGTTATATACACACATACATATTCATTGTATTTCCTTTTACAAATAACTTCTCTGCCACAGGGATTCAAACCCAGGATCTAGTGATTTGTATGAATATACAGAAAATGATTTATACATTAACACAAAAAAACTGTATACAGTAAAAAAAAAAAGAGGTGGGATTTCATGTTTCTTTTTAAATATATAATTTGTATGAACAAAGCACCTGTCTTCAAGGTTTAATGTGTAATGTACAAGATGTACATATACATGTAGTAGCTATAAGTATTTGTCTGAAATTCTAGCAATGGAGATAAAAACTAAATTCTGGTCTAGATGTAACAGTGACATGGAAATCTGAAGTATTTGGTATGAGATTTGTAAACCCTCTAGACTAAGATTCCCAGCAACTCCTGTTACTCCAACCCTTGACAACTAGTGATGCACCTTTCCCTTGATACAGTGTGCAGACCAGCAATCACATTACTCGGTCTCAATGCCTGACCTGTAGATATTAACTCCGGGCACAAGTCATCAAAACGTTCCTTAATCTGGACCCTATAACAAGACGGGCATATGTCAAGAAGAATTTACTCAATAGATCTAAATCTGAGTCATTCACTTGGAATAATATACACAGGGGCCTGAGTCGAGAAGAATTCACTCTGGGAAAAGTGCCTGAAAGAATTCACCTGGCGCAATTGTACACAGGGGCCTGTGTCAAGAAGAATTTACAAAGAACAAAGTATTCAGCTGTGTACCACGAACCATTCACCTGGGAAAAGGTACAGTGTCCTGTGAGGAAGTGCAGCTGCTGTATAAAGAGTTGTTCACTCAATGGCCTGTGTCATAAAACAAATACCAGTGCAGATACTCAGAAGCCTGTGTTATAAAACATATACTTCTGGGCCTGTTTCATCAAACATATCTCAAGCCCCTGCATCAAGAACTATTCATTCAAGAGCCATTAACCTTTTCACCCCTATGTAACCTGAGTAGACTCTACCATTCATTGATATGGATGAGTCTATTATGGTCTACAGTGGTGAAAGGGTAAATGTGTCAAGAAACATTCACTTACAAGCTTTTGAAGAACCACGAACGCAGGGGCCCGTGACACATGTAAAACAACAATACCGGTATAAACAAATATCGACAGCAGTGCATCATGCAGTTTGTTTCCTGTATAGCCAACAAGAATGCAGCTCACCAGTGCTGATTAACATTGATTAGACAATCTATTGCCTCATTTTAAATCTCAATTTACAGACAATCATCTCTAGTATCAGCGTTTTACTAATAACCTCACAGTCTATAGCATGCAAACAGTGGCTTTGGGGAAATCTTCAGGTCACTGATGATATTTCCCGAAGATTTGGAAATGACTTCCAAATATTAAATCTTGCACATAACAAGTAATACGTTCCAGCAACTTAACCAAGAAGTCATCTCGGAACTATTTTAATACAAAAAATAATGATCCCCTCTACATTATGGCCAACAACATCCTTTCCCTGAACAACAATCAATTTAGAATGATGATATGTTTGACAGTCTGAAGAGCTTTAAGCTGCAAACATATCCTGTTTGCTTTTAAAACCCTTCAAATTATTCTTTCGCTTTATTTAAAAACCCACTGCTATATCGCTAATGAACCCTTGGACCTCTAGCTATACTATTTATGTAGATATCTAGATACAGACAAGAAGTCTATCCTGAATATATTTTCATACAAACGTCCAGCCCTGTAAAGAGGATGCTTGGTCGGAGACCTCTATATAGCCCCTTCAGGAATGTGTCTGCCCCAGTGTATATAGACATAAATGATACACAAGGCCCCTACGCAAAGATGGCCAACCCCTTTACACAGAGTCGTGTTTGGATGTTTGTTATCCTCCAGCAATCTTATACCATACAAACATGGCTGACTTGTGTCAACACCGTCTTAGATCCACTTCACCTCGGGCCATGTTCCCGGGTTTTTTAGGTGAAGACCTAAAGTCTGTATCTCAACAATGTTTGTCTTGGTACCACAGTCATTGAGTCTGGGTCGAAAGACTGTTTGTACTGGTCATTCAATCTGGGTTCACTGGTTGACATTAGAAAAGGATTTGCCAAAAACCAATATTATCAGACTCTTCACGTTCATCCCATTTCCTGTCAGTCATCCCCCAAAACAACCAAATAGGGCAAAGAATTAATCTTGTCTTCCAAACTAGAGTCACAATGTCGATGGCTGCTAATATAGACTTTATTTTGATATGCTGAAGTGAGTGACTGGGGGTATCAGCAACCTTAAATGGAATTTGTTCCAATCAGATATCATGCACATAATTGTCAGAGAAATTCACTCTGCCTTAAAATGGTAATTACGTTGTTAATGAAATCCCTGTAGAGGTATTGCATTGTCTACAATACTGTGACAGACTCATTCAAGTCGAGCTCCACAAAGCCTTATCAGATCACGTAACGTTTTTTAGCTTTCAAATTCCCAAAAATTTTTGCAGTTCGTAACTAAAAAGACATCACAAGGGCTCAACATGATCCTGTGAAGACAACCAACTCAAATTGTAATTACCTTCATCTTTATAATTTCGGAAGTAATTTCATATCAAAATTTCAATTTTTGATTTGTTAAGCTAACAAAAGTACGGAAAACTGGCATGTGCACGATGTCTGGTCCATATGGATCAGTGGCTAATCTATTGGGTAATTAAAACGGCAGTAAACAATGCAAGGTATTGTCACAACCTGCAGCGTTTAATTCAAGACTCTGTTGCATGAAGCTACCTTTTAATTACTGATATTGTTAGGTTCGTTCTGAATCTGGGATGTTTCCTCAGCATTAAAACTCTAAATTAATACATCGATCATTGGATTCAAAATAACCATAAATCTTGAAATACTTTTTATTTAAAAAAAATAAGAATTCAACATTTGACTTTAAAGACGTCATTATTGAATTTATACAACATTTAGACCATGCTTTGTAATAAGCCCACCCATATCTATTGCAGCTCATTAGAAATACTAACCAATGTTATTTTGTTGTTCGGTAATAAGCCCACCAATATTGACTGCCAAACACCAAACAACTGTTACATCATTGTCCAGTAATAAGTCCGCCTTTATATATACGGAGGTTCTGTAGAAATCCTGACAAATGCTGTTTCATTGTCCTGTAGTACTGTACACTTTGAGTTATATTAGAGATTATACATGTATGGGTTGGCCCCCCTGGGCATATCAAACAATAAATATGATAAGCTAATGAAGTTATAACAGAAGGAATTAGAGAGATAATACATATGATGTAGGTTGTAAAGAGTTTAATTTTGTTACACCACCATAAAATGGTTTAAGTATCCGCAATCAACTTATCTACAGAAAACATATGCCAAACTTAAAGCTTAGATCCATGGTATTGCGGTATGTTGCCATGCACCAAATCTTAAAAATAAAGGGTTAGTTCCTTCAGCTATGACTCAATTAACTAATAACCACTACAATGCTTCACAATTTTACATTTATCAAGTAGTGTTTGGAGTAGGTCTTTTTTAATGACGAAAGTAACTATTTTGATTTTTTGTCTAATGTTGTGTCTATCACAAGTTGCCCTTCCTGACCTTTTCAACTTTCCCTCAAAATTTACAAATCTAAAAATTTACATTAAGTGCATAAAATTCAGCTTTTGCTATTTCTCTGTGTTATATTGTATTACACATGTGTAAAACAGAAATTTTGGAACCAAGAAAATTTCCAGAGACAAACACTGTATTTGAAGTGAAGACTGTAACATAAACATTTTGATTACTCACTTTGACTGTACATTTTAATAATTCATGATGAAATATTTACCACCCTATGGCATTGCAACTTAAATATAACTCTACCCAATTCATTTGGCATTCATATAGGCTATGAATGCCATGGACCGATTGTTGAGGTCATAATTGTTACGTTGGATACCACAGACCCTCCCTGGGCGATGGCTGCTCTATTCATTGAACAAGCATACACGATACATGCATTATTTTAACTAAATGCTGAAAAATAACATGTGTAATTGATATATTTTTAGAAGATTAACAGTTTCCAAAAATGGTAAATATAAGTATTGAACTGCTTTCAGTTGGCATTCATAGGCAAAATGAATTCCAACTGGACAAAGGCAAATCCAACATGAAGCGCTAGTGTGCTTCATTGAATTCACCTTTGTCCAGTTGGCATTCAATATTGCCTATGAATGTCAACTGAATGCTTATAAAATCAATGCTTATAAATCAACGATTTTCAAAACTTAAAAATGAATTGAATATGCAGAAGACCGAGGAATTGTAACTGTACAACGTGTATCATGCAAGTAAGTAACCTGAGGTCCGTAATATTTTCCATTAACTTAATGCTTTTACTATGGGAAAGTGAAATTATAAGGAAAAATCTTCAGTGTACGTATCATGAAACTGAAGCTATACAGCTGCAAGACAGTCTGTTTCCTGTTGGCTCTCTGGGTAGGCTGTGGGCCTTTAGCCATATATGGTCATCAAAACCAAAATTTTGTGGCAACTTTTCTGGCAAAACTGTTACCAGGGTATATGATGAATTTTCAACATTTGATAAAGATACAGCAAAGCATATGTTTTAGTGACCATCAACTTTTGTAGAATGGTAATTATTTTCATTAACATGAGTTCTCACTTAATAAAACAAGAGCTTGGTTCCAGACAGCTTTACCAGGTTCGGATGGTGATGGTACAATTGTCCCCTATAGTGTACAAATTACAGCAGATTCCTGAAAACATAACAGTCTCTCCTGAGCTTTATCCCGTTGACGACATTATATGCTGCACAGCTACGATAATGTCAACTAGGCATCGTCAACAACCTCGTATGTCTCTATCGATGGCCCTTAGGCGCCTGCCCCGTGGGCAATTGTGCCATGCACATGCAGCACCTGTACAAACACCAGTGTGCGATGACAACATATGTTTCATCCACTTGTCATGTTACAAGGCATCAAGGGATTCGCAGCATAAATATTTCAATAGGCCTAATATTCCACTGGCATTTTAGTCAACATGCTAATGGAAAAATAATCACGTCCAATAAAGGGAAATGCAATTGACGAATTGTGTTTGTATGACATCAGGACACACAACACGACCCTCGAGTGCTACCACCTAAACGAAGTTATAGTCTCGCTTCGAATACGTATAAAATCAATAGAAGAGTAATCTGAAAACATATTTCCAAGTCTTATCTCCAGAAAGAGAGAAAATGTCCTTATCACATGACAAAATACAGAAATTCAAATGTGAAGTTTTCTAATTATCTGTCAAGATGAAATTTAAAACATTTTAATGCTGTAGTTTCCAATTATCTCCCTTGGTCTCGGGCACAGATTGTACCTAATTTGATTACAACCTCATTCATGATTCAAAAGTCCCATTACCACCTCAGAACACCGCCAGTATAAAAGTGCATCTTCATTAAAGATGTAATGGGAAACGCAGATGTTTGGCTTGGGATTCGTGGTAGTTCTATATTCTTGAATCTGTATTCTCTTATCTGGTAAAATGTTTAATCATCAGAACAAATTATCATATACTATAAGATTTCTTTATTGAATGGTGCAGTCTTTTTCTTTTAAACCTGTTGTTCATATTGTAAACAATCCTATTGATTCCTTTATTAGATTTTTAAACAAAAATGTTGACATCAAGACTTATTGTAGCAGAAATTATATTATAAAGAACCAGTATTATAAAGAAATGCTACAAAAAGTAGTGTTGATCAAATGTACCTTAAATGAAAAATTAATATTCATATATCAAAATATGATGTCAAAATTAATTAAATCAACTGCAAGTCCCTGACAGGTATGCAAGTGAGTAGCTGTCAAATCTTTATATACATAATATGCTATATGTCACATGTTGAAAAGAAATTAAATTGAACTTCAATGTCACACATAATGTCATTACTTATCAAATGACGTCACAACTAACCACTTGAAGCTAACCTGGAACATGCATATTTGAGTTCTGAAGTGCTTTCATTTTCCATGCATTTATTATAGAACTTAATATGAATGGCAAGTTGAAATGACAAATTCTGACAAAATGCACTTTATGTTTCCAGTTAATTGCTATTCATTTATGGATTGAAATGCATATTCTGAACATTTATATAATTATGAAAGTATGAAACCCAGTTACTTAAAAATGTAGTCTAAAATAAATGTGTATATTTACATCACAAAGTGTTATTGTACTTTTATTGTGATAGACTGTAATTCTCTGTAATTCTCTTGTTTATAAATTCTATTTGTAATTTCCCATTAAAGTGAATCCTCTATCTTTCTTACTCTGGTGTATTCTATTACCCCAGGTATCTATCATAGAGAGCAGTTAGGTCTATACATTCAGTGGTTTTACATTATCATCCATCAATTTTATGTTCTTATGACTACATATAAAAAGTCAGAAAGATTCATATTTATCTTGAAATTTCACTGCTCAAGCTGAACTTTTAAAAATTTGAACAACATCTCAATGTCCATGAACTAGGCATAATAAAAGTTTGGAACATCAAAAACATGTTGCCGTATGGGAGTCTTCCAAATGTTTATAAATTTAAACATGCTCTATCTTGTCAAAATCTACTTCAAACAGGATTATGAGAAATCACACAAAAATTCCAAAACTTTTACACAACTCAGATGTAGTTTTTTTCTCATTTTTATTTGTCATGATGTTGTTTTATCTTGACAATTAAATTCAATTAAAACCACAAAAATTCTTATAAATTTATCTGATATCATATTTAATCACACCACTGAACAGAGTCTATTTTAACAACTCCAGAAATCCTTTTAAATGTAACGACTTGAAAAGTCTTACACTGTATAACATAATAAATTACCCATTTTGTCAAAGGTAAAGTAAATTTTCAAACAGTATTATGCACATCTTCATTTAATCTTAGAACTTATAGTGGTTCCGAATGATTAAATAAAATGAAATAGGATCAAGAACCATGATTTTTCATGAAGTCATGCAACATTGCCAGTAATATATAACCATTAGACTTTAAAATTGTTCCAATTTTTAAATTTTGGAAAAGCAATATCATCATAATGTCCCGGTAATTTTGAGAAATGAGTGAAGATAGCTGTCTGTAATTTCAATTTAATTTTTATTAGTCAGCACAAACCCACAAGATTTCAACAGAGACGAGATAGACATAGGAGTTTTATGATCAGAACACACATGAATCTCTTACTAAAATCTCTACTTTGTAATTGACAAAGACTTAAGGATGTTCCTGTTTAGACAATATTTGATTCCTAACATTTAAACCTTAGTAGTACAAACAATGTATAAACGACCCTATTACAAATATGTTTGCTAAACGTATACAGGAGAAATGGATGTGAATACATGTTTAAAATAAGCCGGAGACAGACAAGTTTTCCTTTAGTTTCAATTAAAACGTGATAGCCCTATTATTTGAACCCTGTGTTTAAACTCTGCAAACATTGAAAGTTGTCCTTGAAACAAAAGTCAGATTCGAAAGGTCAAACGGTAATACCTGGCGGATTAATTTGCCTATCCAGGGAAGCTATGACATGGCAGTCTACACAGGCCCCTCATGGAGAGACCACAACATTCGGATAAATTCAGGTCAAAGGTCAGCATGTCAAAGGATCAAAGGACACTTGTACCTGTCAACTTCCTTAAGGTTTTCTAGGGCAGAAAATGTATCTTTCTTTAAAACATTAAAAAGTTTAAAACTTCAGCTCTCTTCATGTTAAAATTTCGAGCTAAGCTTTCTACATGCAGGCCTTGAAGGTTTACTTTTCTGTTCAAACTTATTTCCTCTATATTCTTACAAAGGTAGTCCTAGTTTTCAAGCCTTTTTAGGGTGTTGAAATATATTTAAATCATTCTCTCTGAAATTACGTTACAGATAAATATGACGTAACTGATCATGACATCATGTCAGGTAGCACAGTGAATAACTGCTTTATCATCAACAGGTCTAGGTACTGAATCCCTATGTAGGTGTTCTTGTGAAAAAGAAAGTTAAAATAAATGCACTTCTTTCATGTTCTTTGCTGAAAGGTTAATGTGCAAGTAAACCAAAGTCAGATGGTGCAGTGGAAAGCGCACTTGCCTTTCACCAAGGCGCCTGGGGTTCGATTCCCCGATCGGACATGAAAAGGTTGGGGTCACCCACCCGACCACGTGGGTTTTTCTCCGGGTACTCCAGTTTCCTCCCAGACTCAGAGCCCCCCACACACTAACAACCGGGCCAACAAGAGTGATTAATATAAGTTGAAATAACTTGTTTCGTAATTGTTGTTAAATAAATATTGATACCCAAGTCAAACTTTTCTCTTCGAGAAAGATCTGTACAACACGTAGTGCTTGGAATCGGTCAAGGCACTTTTAGGACAAAGATACTTGTTCAAGCAAAAAGAGTAATTATTAAATATAAACTTAATTTTTTAAATTTTGGTTTGGTTTTGATGTTTTAATTACCAAACCTGCAGGTGTACTTTTTAAGAATGATTTGAATGTGTCATTTATACATCAAGAAGTCTCATGAATATTCATAAATTTAATGAAGTGTTTAAATGTTGTCATCATTCTCTGCACAGAATCGTGTTCTTCAACAAATATTAAAAATATGGTCATACATCACTGCAATCACAGTTACCAACACGACACGATAAACAGTTTTATTGCGCATTAAATGTCAGAAATGGCAACATTTCTGTAACATTTATGGCTTTCATATAAATATAAACAATTTCATAATGTAATACACTGCACATGAATCGGAGAAATTTGAGCATAATTTGTATCTTAAAATTAAGTCATGCAATATGAAAATATACATATCACTTTCTTATCTACGTTATTACTAATATTATAATTTCATTTGAATCTCAAAACTGACTTTTTCTACCAAAAATTATTTCAAACAGAAATATGATTATTATAAATCAAAATTGTTGTGCTTTTATGATTAAAAATGTATACACATAGCTGTGAGAGAGTGTTAACAGTATTACTAGCTACACAAAAATTTCCTTCAAACAAGGTAATTTATTCCTCTTTAGATTGTCATGGATCAGCCCTAAGTTTTATATTTTAAATTGTTTTGTATCCCTCAACCATTCCAGAAAGGCTCAATAAAGGTTTTGATTACTTATACATAAATCACATTTCCTTTCAGGATCAACCATTGACCAGTAGTCAATATCATGATAGGACAGCAGCTGTTTCCTTGGGGTCAAACTATTCCGAGCAAGTGGTCAAGAGGGGTGTCTGACCAATACAATAGTGAAAACTTGTTCCGTGTTTATTGACTCTTTGTGTTTTCACTCCTCCTCCCACACCCTGACTGATAGATAACCAGTCCACAGTTAGGATCTCTTTCACTCGTTTACCCCTGAAGACATATTTGAACTCTTCCAATTCAAAGGTTTGAATAGTTCATTATGAAATTTCAGGGATGAATGAGTTAAGCCTGGAGTATGGGAATAAAAGGCTTCCATAGGTATACCTCACTCTATGACTTAGTGACCCTTTGTGTCATAATCATCATACATAAATCTCCATCTCCCAACCACACAATGGAAGGAAAACCCTGTCATTGGCACTTCAGTACAAGACCAGTGGATGAGTCTGAGTCATATTGCCCCCATATATCCTAAATCCTGCACCTATCACTTCAGTGAAGGGAGAATATCTTACCATAAATCATAAGACTTTTCAACCTAGGCCTAAACTCATACCAGGACCACATATCCCCAATATAATACATATCAATATAAACTTTATTTAATTTACAACGATTACGAAACTATGTTTTGTTTTCTTTATATTGATCACTGCAGGGGGTTTAATATGGGAGGAAACTTCAGTACCGGGAGAAACCCAACATTATCCACTTCCGCCACTTGACAACTCCCCCCCCCCCCTCCCCCCTGCCCGACATGCCTAATACCCTTTTTATCACTCCATGCTCCCTTTCAATGCCCCTAATCCCCTCTTCCCCGTATGAGGTGAAAACCCAAGCCCAATTATACCCCTGCTGTCATAATTCCCGACTGTATCTACCAATCCAAGCCCCTCATAGGAAGAGAAGAAAACTCTGCCATAGACATTGATCTTAGTATCAGTGGATGTGCTTCAAGGCAATAAATTTTCACATATAATTCTAATCTCCCCCTCTATCTCCAAATATGGACAGCCATTAAAAGGGACCTTTGCATGCATTCAAGCCTCTAGGCCATAACTATCCCATATAACCCCAACGCGTCCTGTCACCCTCAATATGGACAGAAAACTGTATAGCCACCGTGGAATGGATGCACACCTTAACCATGATTCTCCTTATAATTCTCCTTCCTACATATCCCTATACCCCCCCCCTCACCTTTACAAAGTAAGGGAAGAAAATCATGTCATGGGTAGCATTACCTAATTCTATAATAGGCTCTCAATTGTGCCTCTTCCATATATCCTAAATCCCTACCTCATCCCACAAGTATGGGAATAGAGTCTAGTCATAGTTGATGTTGCCTAATAATGCTATAAAAGAATTATTACCTAGTAGTATTACCTAAACTCTAGTTATGCCTCTTACATATATCCTAAATCCCCACCTCATCCCACAAGTATGGGAATAGAATCTTGTCATAGGTGATGTTATACCTAATATTAATGCTATAAAAGAATTATTACCTAGTAGTATTACCTTAACTCTAGTTATGCCTCTTACATATATCCTAAATCCCCACCTCATCCCACAAGTATGGGAATAGAATCTTGTCATAGGTGATGTTACCTAATATTAATGCTATAAAAGAATTATTACCTAGTAGTATTACCTAAACTCTAGTTATGCCTCTTACTATATATCCTAAATCCCTACCTCATCCCACACATACGGGAAGAGAATCCTGTCATAGGTAATTACACTACAATAGATGTTCATCCCCATATATCCCCAATCCATACCCTCTCATCCACAATATGGACAGGAATCCATACCATTGATATTTAAATACATAACAAAACTGAATCACTACAGAATATCTGGGTTATAAATCCTCCAATGTCTCCTTCATGTAGGGATGAAACCCTCAGTCAGGTGTCTCACTGGTCAGACCAGTATTGAACCAGTAGATTTATGTCCCTGTGTGTGATCCAGAGTAGCATGTGATTCAGTCCCCATCGATTGACCACCACAGGGTGATTATGGGCCGGAGATCCAGGTAGATGTCACCACTACTGTTTAAATACTACTGGGACAGCCATCATTGCTTCTGTGCTACTGTGAAAATAATATAAAGAGGAGGAGGGGGCTTCTGAGAATCACTGGCCATCACTGCTATTGTGTAAATAAACACTATTGGGACCCAGGAACACTAGCCAGTACTGCTATTTTTATTTATAAGCCCTGAGGGTGGGCTGAGGAACAGAGAATGTCACTGCATCTGTGTAAATACTCAAGGGGTGGGTGGGGGAGGGGTCAACCAAGGAACTCTAGCAATCGATCACCACACCATTTATAGCAGAGTGCATATAATACTGAACAGATTGTATTGTGTATATTATTATGTTAAGCCATGCAAAAATCTATCTCAATTTTTGGTTAAATGATGAAAATTAATTCCAAAATACTGTAAAATTGGTAATTTTCATGGTGTGAAAATGCTAACATTTATCGCAGTGAGAAAATTAGTGTGAAAATATCCATTCGCGAGTACTTAAAGATTTCGAGACCACTAGTTACCAATATAAAAATTTCCACACTCTGATCAGTTTAACTCATTCACCCCTGAAATTTCATAATGGACTATTCCAACCTTTGCATTTGAAGAGTTCAAATGTGTCTTCAGGGGTGAATGAGTTAAAGAGTCATGCTGAAAACATTTTTCCAAATGTGTGTCCTTACCCTAACAGCAACTGGGATAATTAAATGGTTGATGCTTGTTGATTCATGATACAATTAGGCCGGGTCACATTGATTCTTTACAAAAAACTTATAATCTACCCATCAGTCTGGTAGGTTTGTCTTTGTATTGAATGTATATGTCACATTGTTCTCCTAGACACGAATCAGATGTGTGACCAGATACATAATTCTTCATCAACAAACATAAAAGTCTCATTAAAGTTTCATATCCAAGTAGTATATTCCATGGCATGTCCTGTTAAAATATTGTAGAATAAAAAATTAGAACAACAAAATATATGTCATAAATGTTTTTTAAAAGTCATAAAAGTTTAATGTTTATCTGGAAATTAGTCAACGTTTTAATTGTATCATAAACCTCTTATAGAATAGAAACTTGTGTCTAGTTGTAAACTCATAATTTATCATGAATATTTCCCTGCCACTATAACACCATGTGAACCAATGCCTGGATTAGGGACTAGTTTATGTGGAATAACACCAACAGCCGATTTGTAGCTGTCGACATTACAATACAGTGATGGGATACATATGGAACCCAGAGCCAATTCAGTCATTAGCTAGTACACTCTGATAGTAACCAAGGATTCCTGGAGCAGATTAAAAGAAACAGGAAGATATGGGGGAAATATAAACATGTACAGTTAGTTTATAAGTCAGCAAAACAAAACCGAAGATGAAAGAATCTTCCATCCTTTCCCACTTGTAATACTTTTGGTTAATGGCTTATTATTAACAGAGCTCATGTTTTTTATCCAGTTATTGGTTTATAAATTATCTCGATCTTAATATTATTCTGCGTATAATTCACTAGGTTATACACTGAAGATTCGTTCTATGTGATTAAAGACTAGCTAGTCTACATGTTCAAGAACACTTACGGGAAACAGTCTGAAGATATGCAAGACGAAAGGAACCGACGTTAAAAATTGAAATTTTACAGACACGAATACTTAATGTTAAATCAGTTATAAAGATTTCCTGCAATGCCCCAGAGCAAGCTTTATGTTTCTCTCCACAATGCCTCATAGGTACTCTTAAGTTTCTGTTCCAAAATATGTAAATTATGTAAATTGTTCCTCCATAAAATGCAAGAGATCTGTCAGAGCATCCCTCGGGTTAGAATATCAACTTGCCTCATTTAAATATCAAACAGCTGGGAAAGCTATAATTATGCATTAAAAACTGATATTGTGTTAACAATATGTTGAGGTTAAACAGATTTTTTCTCGAATATATACATTTATGTATGTCAAAAAACCCCACTGTTTTTGGTCTTCTTGTTAATATTAGTGACATTGCTGGATTTAAGTGATAAAAATATTCACAACCATAGAATTTCATCAATTTCATACCATTTCAATGGAAATAATTTCCATCCTTCAAAATATTTTTTCACATTTAACAGTTTTTCCCTTAAACTACCTTTGTTCAATCAGATTTATTCGTTTGACAACCCCGGAAAGTTCAACACACAGACAATTCTAAGTTTGCTGGATTTTGAATTTTGTTACCTAAATACACATTTACATATCCCTGACGATTTGCATTTAAAAATTAAACAATGGCACACATGGTGAATAATGCAGGTGTTTATCTCTTCATAAATATCAGGCCACATTCACATGCTACCATATTAGAATATTACCGCCATCGTGCGTACATAATTTGCATACTAAACTGCATTTAATGGAAAACTCTCTTCACAGCCATATGCCAATTTTGCATCAATATCATGAAAAGTATAATAATTATTCATGTCGTCCAACTGTCAAAATACCATCCTTTGTGAAAATTATTGGAATTTCATTTACCAACAAATGAAGAATATAATAGTTATATTACCTATGATAACCTCAGAAAATCAAGTCTTAAGAATTCAGGTAAAATTATTTCTACTCTTAATATGTTAATAATTATGAACAATTGAGAGATTGAGTCTTTAGAATTAAATTCAGTTGTTCTGTAGAATATATTACTGTAATGAACAACAGAACTAAAAAAATTGTAATAAGCAAAATCTGTTACAGAGTTCAATATTCCTGCTGCAATGATTCCTGAGGGAAAAACAATTTCGCCATAAGCAAAAGTTTGAAGTATTTAACACAATACATCTCCAGCACACACACTTGCATACACACATAGGGAGATGTAAGCCAGGTGGCATAGGACTAGTAGTTAGCGCCTGATATGGCAGCTCCTGCGAATTCCTCAATATTGTATTAATTAATATATATGCTAATTGTATTGACTGCATAAAATTGTATATCTATGTACTGTAAAGCGCTTTAGAGTGGCTTATGTTAGCTAGATAGGGCGCTATATCAAATGTTGTATATTTATTTATTTATTTTAATTTTAAAGTAACTAGGTGGCTGAGTGGCGTTGTGGATAACGTACTCGCCTATCATCTAGACGGCCTGGGCTGGATTCCCTGTCGGAGGGGAGAAAGTATTGGGTTATACGCCCAACCACTTGAGTTTTCTCCAGGTCCTCAAGTTTTCCTCTCACATGAAGTCCCTCGATCTACACACTTAATTTCATCCAGGCCAACAAGATTGATCAAGTTGGAATAACATGTTTCATAATTGTTGTAAAATACTTAAGAGTTCATATTTTTCAACTAGTATACCTTTTTTCACTGCACCAACTTATTTCTAAAAGCAAAATCTTTATTTGTGCAAACAAAGTTACTGTAAACCTCATATGTAAAATATGTAAAAAAAAAATAGATTAAATTAAATCAAAGCTTAGCTTATGTCTGATATAAAATGCAACATAGTATTCTCTTCAATGGCTGAAGGTCAATTCGTGGCCAGAAAATAAGAATGCAATTTGTCCTGACAAATTGATTTTACTCGAAAGTTATCACAACAATACAGGGTATATCACTATATGATGTATTTTATATATTAATAATACGAACGATTTAATGGAATGAGATAATACATATTTCCACAAAAAATTATTCTTACATGCATGAATGAATAAATATGAAACGTTTGTCGTTACATGTTACAGATGACACTCATAGATAAATATGTTTTGTACACGATTTACGAAAGCTGGTAACATACTGTGTCCCTTTACAAGCCCTAAAGCTGGAACACCAATAAACACAAATATCTTTAACACAGAAACACTGATACAACCAACAGGTAAGCATTATATATACCTTTAAAATGTTTCACTTGAAAAATAATATCTTGATATTTTCTTTTAAAGTTAATAAGTATGTTCAGTGATCTGAACGGGAAGTCATACATATATATATATACAAATCAGAGCAGAACAGGTGATATTTAAAGGGTTTAAATGCTGGTCGTTTGAGGACAGCCGTCGTGTTTGTCCCGAAGATAGGATGTACTATCCATACCCTGTTGAGATTCTCTTTTCATACCCGGGTGTCTCCCTGTGCTGAATAGGCTCTTTTATTCCAGTCTAAAAGCATTTTATGATTAAAAGCAAAATTCCATTAATTGAAACAGCATGTGCTCTATCTGCATGAGTGACAATCGGCCGTCTATAATATATTTGTATTAAAATTAAGAATGACCCAACTACCTACCCACAGAGCTGGGGATTTGTGTATAGAAGTGTGTGACGGGGTACCAACAGTACAAAGACCCCTCAATCAGCCAGGAATGTATACAAGGAGCTCCGTGGAACCAATATATACCTGAAGTCCTAAACCAGGAAAACATTCAAGGCCGTCCATGAAATTATTTGTTTGCATTGCACCTATAAACCCATTATAAAGTTTTCCTACTCAAGTTAAGCTATATAGCCCTATCTGACAGGATATCTAATCATATATTCAATATGATATCTCAATAAAAAATTATTATTCAATGCATTTTACCCTTTACCGCTATTTATCCCTCCTGTTGAAATAAAATTCACCAGAAGAAATAATAACCTTTAATGTACTGACTTACCCAAGTTCATAATAGCCACTTGGTGCATTATTACTTTCATTAACATCGCAATGGAGATATCAACAGTGATGGCAATACCATGAAAGAACATAAGAAAACAAACTATAATGATATATATGTACACTTGATCTGTTTCCAATAACATCCCATAAAATGGTCACTTAGTTGTTGTCTACTTTCTTTCCTCTTTTACAAATTTAAATACATATTGTCTCATAAAATAAGCATTACCAACCAATTAGGAGCAGTCCTTAGTCCCCCATCCTCTCAACAATCTTCAGAAATTAACTTACAGACAAAACTCTGTATATAGAGGAGTACAAGGTTTGATTTGAGTATGTGACACATAAACATCATAAAAGGTAACTCAAATACAAAAATTTGCAATTCTAGATGACAGCGTTTTATGATATATGCCTTGGACAAAGTAATGCAACCTGAACAAAGGGCCATAACTCTGTATATTGTGGAGTACAAGACCGGATTTCTGTTTGCGACACTGTCCTCAAACAAAGAGGTACTCACATGATACAAATATGGCAATTTTAGGTGACAAATTATACAAGATATAGCCTGCACAAACTAACACACAGACAGACAGACTGAATTTCGAAAGATGAATTAACTGATTGACGGACATAGTTCAAAGCCATATATACATATATATATATATATAGTCCCCTGATAGTACAAACGGGAGTTTTATAAGTGGAGTCCTGTGTTACTTGTGTGAAGTGATCTACAGTGTGGACGATTTTGATTATACCTTAGATAATGATTAAACTGCAGCACTCAATTTTGTGAAATTCAAATCCAATACTGTAGATAATTTGTTTTAACACTACATCTGCTGATAATCAGTAGATTATCTATATATATATATACACCTAATCTGGAGCTAGCACCTGAAACAAGCACATGCTATGATAAATATCTCATCCTGATATAATTTGACAACTTCTTAATCAACTGCTAACTAGTATCAACAAACAAATCGACCATGCAGCTTCAAAAACTTTGAAATTTATACCATTTCAGATTAACCACATTTTTATCAAAATCAAAGTCAATATTGAGTTACAAACAAACTAACTTTTCTTTACCCCATTAATGCAAAACCCGACACTTTAATTTGAATAATTACGTCAACGACTTCTTCAGTTTTCAAAGTGAAGGCCACTTTGTTGGAACAACTTTGCACAAAAACCATTGATAAGATCTTTGTCAACAAAAAAAGCTTAGCATGGACTTCTCATCTTCAATAGGAATAGAGTCCACGGTCATTACAAGTACAAGTGGGTGATTCTTGTTTGAATGGTCATTTGCAATGTACACAAGCAGACACCAACCAGGATCTATGTGACAGAACTCGATACAGGGTTCTTTTGTTTGCCTCGTACCTGTCTATATACGAAGGTCTACACTGAAAGCAGGATATTTGTCAATTAAACACCGGAGAGACAGTTCAAACATTTATACTAAAAGTCTGAAAACCTGAGAATAAACGTTAAATAGAATTTTCATTATGCTGCAATTAAACAGTCCCCAAATTACCCTGCCAGTTTATGTACATGGGCTGACCTAGATTTGTCAAGTGGTATAGTGACTAGGGTCCAGCTATGTACAGACAGCTGCTATTTCAATACGAATTTCTTTTTTCAAATTTACACCCAATATTTCTAAATTGAATTAAAATTGATATCATTGGACTCTTGTGCTTGGGTGGGCAGAGGAATTTTGACAAAAGATCTTCCTAGAATAATGTTAGAAGTTTTATTTTCTAGACAATGAGACTATTAAGTAAAATTAGCTGCAGAGAGAAGAAGAGCTCTAAGAAATAATGATCCGTCAATCTTTAACCGTAACACATATCCAACATGAACAAATCGAAGAAACCTGCTTCTACTACAAACACCCTCCACAGTACCCCCCCCCCCCCACCCCCCCCCCCCCCCCCAACCTAACAACAACCTGCCTCCACTGAATTAAGTCAACCTGCTACCAATTCATAACTTTTATGTACATCAAATGTAAATATGTGAGTTTTTGAATGTGTGTGCAAATGTTTTAGAAAGAAATTAACATTTGTTCGAGATATTTCAAACACAATTATATTAAATTCTCATTATTATACAAGCACTACCTGAAATATACTCCCAATACATTATAAGAATCAAAGCATTTCACAACTGATAGCTAGTCACTAGATCTATACACAGTAAATAAAATGTCTTTATTTAAACATGTACAGGAAATGAAAGTTTGGTTTGGATCGTTTGTGCTTTACGTCCTATTAACAGCCATATGGTCATATAAGGACGACACAGTTCTGGTGGTGGAGGAAAACTGGAGCACCCAGAGAAAAACCTTCAATCTGCTGCCAATACCTGGCGACTGCCTTGCGTAGGCCTCGAACCCTCCACCAAATGGTAAAGAGCTGGTGATCAAAGATGGTCAGACACCTTAATAGGAAAAGAATTTAATGCAATAGATTTGATGAAATAAATTGGATTGCAAGACAGTCACCACTGATTAAAAGATGAATCGGATAGAAATTATCCTACACATGACCCTTTTTTATTTTTTTTATATTCTGTGCTTTGAAAAAAGATCTTCAATGCTTGCATTAGAGTGAAATGAAACTCTCATGGTGGAAATTAATGTAAGATTTTTGCAGCGAGACCTTGGAGTCGTGAATTCCTAAAATGTTGTACAAATCACCACCAGTCAGTTCTATCCGTATTAGATTCCAGTCTCATTATACCCTTGTCTGTGTCTAGTAATCAAACGAACCCAATGTTCATTATCTTTGTGGGATCGATGGCGACGGGCCGTTTATAGTTATATCTCCAAACAATTTTAGATCTGCATAAAAAATGTATTCTTATTGAAGCATATATATATTGAATGTCGAGATCAAATGATTGACATTTTTCACCAAAGACCATCCCAGTCCAAGATCCAATTATTGTAAGTCCATGCTGCAGTGATGTCTAGGTTGATCCAGTATACACAGTGACGCCATACATGAGACAAATCTCTCAGCCCCACCTCATGAGACTTAGGTTTAAACTAATTTTGTGTCTTTAAATATTAACTATTACAAAGGTTACTTAATGTATCTAAGAAATTAAATCCCATTTTCAAGCACCATACTGTGAAAGTCTTTTATAAATGACCATATTACTAAAATAATTGATTTTTTTCTGACTTTTTTAATGCAAATAAAAATATTCACGTTGCTAACTATGAATTTACATGGCAAAGGTTTAGACAAGTGTGTTCAACTCATTGTTATTTACAAAATGGCAATAAAAGTATACGTAAACATTCATTTATCAGAATCAATAACGAATCAATTACTATATTTTTCATGTTCTTTAGTGAAGATTTCTTCAAAATCAACCAAGAAATGGCACTACAATTGTACAACAATTATTTTAAAAAGTTGAAATTTACTTCCAATATATTATTTCCTTCCCAAACACATTTATAGCAAATGTCTGTAATACATCTGAGGAAGAGTGAACATGGCTACACAAGAGATTTTAAACTTCACAAGCAACTAAACAAATTGAGCAAAACCAGAAAACACGCTAAATAAGTATTACCCTTTCAATTTTATGTAACTTTTCTATATAACAGTCTATTTAAAGCAACGAAAATGTCTTAGTTTTGCTCGTATAATTGTCTTATAAAAAGGTAGTGAATTATAATTTCTTCCAGACAAATGGCTTGATAAAGAAGAGATAGAAGTCTGCGGTGACGTGCAGTGACATGCGACACCATGTAAGGTTGTTTACTCTTTCTGTGTTTTAGGCTTCAACACCGATTGCTATCTGTGTGAAATGTGCATTAGTCAAACTTGACTGCCGCAGGACCATGTCAGGGGTATCAACATTACTCTGTATTTTTATGTTTTAAATTTGTTTTAAGGAAGTCAAGTGTAAGTCAAGATGAACAACTACCAACTACAGTATTACATATACATATCCTTTTTTTTTTGAAATAATCTTTATAAGTTTATATACTGTATACCTTGAATGTTTACAGCAGTTTAATTTCATCATTTTCACCCTCCTCAATGAGGACCAATTTATCACGACAGCAAATATTAAAGCCCAATAAACAATATAATTCTGTAGTAAGCATATATGTGAAGGGCGAAATTTATATTGGACGAATACAGATTTCACAGTGAAAGGTGAATATTTGAACTGGTGAAAGTTTCCCAGTATGCAGTATTTAATTTCACATAAATGATTTTTATGCGTAGGTGATAATCAAAGAGTGAATTGCTAAATTGCATGCACTAACAATCATACAATTTATGTTAAGTTTGAGCTGTAAAACACTTCCCATAAAATTTGTTCTATAACTACCATCACTTGGTGCATTCACCAAAACAGGCATACAATGTACATGTGTATATATATATATATATATATACCTACTGTTAGTAAGTTGTCCCATAAACAAATTGTTATCATTTATCTATATACTTTTCCATGTGGATCATTCCTAAATTCCAATAAACAGATTTACTGTTCATAAAACTCAATTACTTAATAAGAATGGTTATTTTCAGCATCACAAAGGTAGTGAAACCAAACAATTTTCAAAGACAAAAAATATGACATCATCAAGATCTGCTTCATTGAAGGTGAGTTTTCTTAAAAAAGGGAAAATGCTTCAATTTTGCCCCGAATGATTTTATCTTTGTACCTGAAAATGAATATAACAAGTATTAGGCTTGTATTCATGTTTGTAGATTCAGGTACTTGACCCTACCTTCAAGATTTACTTCCATATTTATGATACTTGCAGACTGCAAGGGTCTACACATAAATTTGTTGTGCACTTGCAAAGTTTTGTTTTGATTTAGCAAGTTTAATCTTAACCTACTTATCAAATGGTGTACCTACAGATTAATTAAAGTGTATTAACCCTTTCACCCCTATGTAATTTTAGTAGACTCTATCATGCATTGATCTTGACGAGTCCATTATGGTCTACAGTAGTAAAAAGATGCTGTATTTTAATGGATACACAATAATACTGCAAACATGCTTTCCATCAAATAAATCTTGCATTTAACTCATTCACCCCTAAAGACACATTTGAACCCTTCCAATTCAAAGGTTGGAAAAGTTCATGATGAAATTTCAGGGGTGAATGAGTAAAGAAAATTGATACACCCCCAAGGTTACTAATTAACTTTTCAATCTTTTGTGTGAATCATCTATTTACAAAATTTAAATTTAAGCTAGCTTAATAGAATTTTTTACGGTTTTCCTATTTTCCTTTCAAGTTAAAATTTGTGGCAATACACATCCATTTTTATCCTGCATACTACAAGCCCCAAGGGCTTTGTAATAAACTTTAAAAGGTTAATTATTAACTTATATATCAAAGAATAATTCAGTTCGAAAATAAAAGGTGTATTTTGGAATCAGCAACAACTAGAGCATAAAATTGTAAATAATTCAAAACTTAATTTGTAAATTTATTTAGATTATCGCAAATACAGGCATCGTGGTATGATTTAAAGTCTGTTGTTGATTTCTTAAGAGATAAATATCAATTAGCTTATGAGAGATCTGTGTGTAGTTACTTTTATAAAAAGTAACTGACAACACTGGTTTATCAGTCACTGACCTTAGGTTGACACACGGTCACCTCAAGAACAACCAACAACATGGTGTACATGATATGCTCCTTCTTTTCACAATTATCTTATTTCAAATCACCCTTCTGCCGTTGATAATCCCGATTCAACATGGGCCAAAACAAGACATGATAGATCCTGATAGATCTAGATCTATGTCAGAAGTACACAGTTGAAAAATTATGGATCCAGGACGAGGGTGGACATGGGGGGTTAGCAGGGGCTTCAGAGGGGGTTCAGTCTTGACAATTAACAATCCCCATATATGCATCCAACCAATTGTCTTTAGTATGTACCTTTTAATTCCCTCCAGACCACAAGGGATTAAAAAAAAGTTAAAGTTGTGAGTATTCAATACAAACAAGGCAGTATATTTTATCACAACTTTATTTCCATTCTTCTAATTTTTTCATGAAACTATCCAGTGAATTATCTGTAGTAGGAAGATATTTGTACGGACTTCGAATCTGGCTACAAATAAAAACCCAGAGAGCAGTCTCCAGACACACATCGGAGGCATGTCCTCAATGACCTTAGCTGTTAATAGGACGTTAAACAAAATAAAACCAAACTATATTCATGTAGACTCACAACTAAACTTTGTACATCTCTGTATATCATTGTGATTCAAAAGTGATAAAACGTAAATAACAAGTTTCACTACTGAACTTTGTACATCCTCTCTGTATTTTTTCATTGTGATTCAAAAGTGATAAAACGTAAATAAAAAAGTTCATCAAAATTGATTGGTGCCGGGCCGCCATTCCGTGCAGCTTATTTTATGTATGATGAAAAACAAGATGCCTCTATTTTTGTTTTATATAGTCAACATTACCATGATAAATAAAAAGTTTCACTACTGAACTTTGTACATCCTCTCAGTATTTTTTCATTGTGATTCAAAAGTGATAAAACGTAAATAAAAAAGTTCATCAAAATTGAGTGGTGCCGGGCCGCCATTCCGTGCAGCTTATTATATGTATGATGAAAAACAAGATGCCTCTATTTTTGTTTTATATAGTCAAACATTACCATGATATCATATAATGAATATTTATCAGACTCCATTTACACAATGTCCTTTTTCTGTATTTAACAATTTTGATATTCATTTTATGCAAATTATTAAAAACAATTTGACTTTTCAGACCTTGTACGTTTGATAAATCGTAGTACAATGGAGGCGGAACAGTTATGAGGTTTCACAACATGGTGATTTATCACGATGTCATAACCAAACGTCAAGTGTATATATAATAAATTAATTTGTGGACAGCGTTCCCTGGAGAGCATTGTACCTAAACCATAATGCAATTTTTTACATCCTGAATCTCTGTGAAAGCCCAACATGGGAGTGTCGCAGATGATCAAACCCGCTACACACATTTACACAAGTTTTGTGTTGATCAGTTTTAAAACCCATTAAGAGTTACGTACATGTCCCCAAGCAAAAAATCATTTTATGTTTTTTTTTCATTCCAAACCTATAGGAATTGGCTTAATGGAATAAAAAAAAGATTTCGTCGGAAGATTATTGTCTAAATTATGTCTTTTTCATATAACACGAATCTTTTAAGCGAATTTTGAACTTTGATCCGAGCTAATGTACATGTACTATACTGGTTATTCTCTAGGACAAACAAGTTTGCTTAGATTATTTTCAAGGTTTGAAATAAGAAAAGTCTTTAAAGGACATATATAATACAGATAACTTAATCAAATAAAACGTTTTAATTGACAGTCAGTCTGAGTCAGATCTTTTTGAAACTGGCAAGGAGGTTCGATAATTCACTAATAATAAAACATTTCATGGCAGAGAACATGAAACTTCATTATATCAAAAAGCCAATTGGTATTTGGAAATCAATAATTAATTAATACTCCCTTCTGCAGTATATTTTCTACACAATAATGTTTATACATCATATAATGACATACTGGCAAATTACCGCCCGGTCAATTTTCGGAATATTCCGTCTAAATCATGCCAGTTCTCAACATAAAAGCATTCTTCTCAATTAATTTTATTGTTCAGAACCTCAAAAATTTCATCATTAAAATATCATAGATATAGCATTCATGATGCAGCACAGATGGATTTATGAACTAAATATGTTAATGGTCTCCTTGTATAAACTGTTATACCCTATGAAGCTCACAGGCTTTTGTGCCAGTATAATGCAATACAATTAGGCGACAATCTAAATCAAAATTTATTATCTGCACTTTCCCTCCTTCCCTTGTTTTTAATGCCAACCCTTAAATTTTTGGATAATTCTTACAAGCACTGTTTAAACAGATCTGGAGGAATTTCTGGGCTTATGGATCCAAACTCCCATTCCTGTCTGGAAATTTTCTTAAAAACCATATATTTTGCAATTTTACCATTTAAGC
>NW_018406643.1:295367-369388 GCF_002113885.1 Mizuhopecten yessoensis
CCCCCCCCCCCCCCCCCCCTACGGTTTAATTATAAAACGTGTTAAACTAATTGAACCAATCTGATTTGAATGAATTACTGATTTTTGTAATGTAACAATGTAATACAAATTAAAACATTGTATGAATTTAGAAAAAAAAGGAAACGTTTTTTTCTGGATCCTCGTGGCTTTTCCCCTAGCTTTACTATTTTAATATAAATATATAGCAACGGATTTAGATTTGATGTTATCTAAGTCCGTGATATAGCATAATGGATTATCTTAGTTGAAAAGATCGATTTGGAAAATATATCTTTTAATTTCATTAAATTAATCTATCGTTCGAAGGAATCCGATTCAATTCAAGTTAATCCTGTCTGAGGTTAGTTTGACAGTTAAATTTAAGTGAAGGATGATCATCAATATTGTCAGTCTAGGACCGTTATCTAGGGGAGACAGCGTGTGGTCAATTTGTCGACGTCCAGGTGAGAGGGCGGTCAAATCTCTCCGAATCTGTCGTCTGCTCGTTAAAAGTACGCAATAGCTCTCTCTGCTTGGATCGTCAACAACCCACTGTAGACCGAATGTACACTTTCACTTCAAAATCTCACAATTCTTACAACACGCTACTAAGATATTTACTCAAAAGAATCCCATGAAAAGATATTTGTAAAAGGATTTTAGACACACCGGTCCCGTGAAACCCACAGCACATGCCATCAGTCCGACATGGTTCGATAGCTAGGACAAGTGTACTACATACTATACAAACCCTAGCAGATGACACATGTGTATGTTAGCGTTATAAAGGTAAACCCGTTCACTCAATATTAACGAACTGACAGTTTCACTGATAGAAAAGTAGGCACCCACCTGTCATCATAAGCGAAATCAGCGTCCAATGTGTTAAGATAGAGAACTAGGGCGAGTGAACTCGTCGCCAGAATAGAGTATTCCATCCTTCTCCATATCAAGCCATCGTTTTCACTGACAACTGGAAGAAACAGTTACTCCACTTGTAACCCGCCACGCGCATGCCCGGACGGTCTATAGCTAATATTTGGTCTGTGTGTTCGCTTTCATACTTGAACAGATCTAAAGTGCCCTTTCAAATAAAGGTACGCTGTCAACGCGAGAGTCAACGCGAGAGAGATGTACATGCACGCATACATAAATAAATAACTACTAATTCAACTATTTGAAAGGCACAGCTGTACTAAGGCGGGTTTTTTTCAATCGGAGATTTACAACCTTCGCAAAACCAGAAGGAATGACATTTCTATAGTTTGGGCGTTTGTTTTCTGTTTTAAGCTGTTTTAGATAGCGTTATCTTTATTTCCTATGTAAAACTGCATGTATGTAAACAGTGTTGTTCATTTCATAAGCTTTACAAGAGTGGCAACTTCAACTTCAGTCCAATGAATCGAGATAAAATATTTTTTTGGATCTGGAATCATTTTTTTTAAGATCTAACACTCAACTCTCCTCAGTCCAAGATTACAGATTTGCTTATAATGAAGTAAATTTGATAACATTAGATTCTCGTGCAGTTCCAACGGTCATCAATTACTTTTATTAGGAGAAATAACGGCTTAATTCGGAATATAGATATAGTCAGATCCATGTAACTTGGTGTCTTTTTAGCGTTCAAAATTTGAATTTATTGTTAATTAGTGTGATTTAGATTATGATATGAATTCCTATGAAATGATCAATCTTTTTATTTTCATTTGATATTTTTTTCTTTATATTTAATTTTGGTAGCGCACTGCATTTCAGGCGCCGTTGTTTACCCATCAGAGATGTAAATATACCACAATAAAAATATACGTTTTTGATCCCATTAATAATATTATGCAGCATTACAAAATGACCTCGGCTACAGAACTAAATTATTTATAATCATTGCTCTAATTTGTTGAAATGCACTTTCACTTCCCATAAACTATGAACTGATAACATCACGGAAGCTGGACCCTGGACACTGAGGAGATGTATATACATGATGACCTATTGTGTAATAGGTGAAAAAACACCATACATCTGTCTAGATCTGTGTCCGATGTGTGGTCGTACATTTCGCTTTTAAAGATAGTGCCGCATTTATCTACGTATATAGCCACTAATGCATTTCTAGGTTATCTTAGACATAAAGTCAACACCAGATGGAGAATCTATCTAACGGGGAAAGGTCGCTTTTATATATCACCGAGGTATTATCAGGAACCAGATATTTGAAGACTTGTTAGCTTAATATTACAATTCTTCAAATCGACAATTGAGAATTCCTTTCATAAAGCACCTACACACAATAGTGTTATTTTCTTTAAAATATTCTACAGTCATGTTTTAAATCCAAAACTAACGCGCTATTGTTTCAAGCTTTGATAATGATGACAGTATGATCGTTACAAAATTCAGTTAATTTGTTTTTAAGATGACACATTTTGATACAACGGGGTAATTTCGACCGTTTTACAAAGTCTTGTTAGTTACACATTCAATAACTAAACATTCAAACGTTTTATTTTTTAAATTTCGTAAAAGTCCTGTTTTGTTGTGTTGTCGACTTAATATATTAATTTTATTCTCTTTTGATTCATGTTTACGTTTTTGATTTATTGTTTTTTTAAACTGTTTTGGGTGCACACAAAGTTAACGCTAACTTATAAGTAAGTTGATAAGGCCGCGAACAAACGGTTAATTACATCACTACATATAACAACTTCTAATTATATAAACAGTTTATCACTGGAAACATCCTAACATTACCGGGAATATTATATCAAACATTCCTCTGTTATTATTACACATAGCTATCTATCATTATATAGCACAGATTAAAAGCACAAAAGTCATCTAAAAAATTGCGTTTTGGTGGACAGCAGTAAATATGGTAATAACTCAAAGGTCTTTACATGATCGTCATAAAAAGTGAAAATATTAACTCATTCACCCCTTCAGACACATTTGAACTCTTCTAATTCAAACGTTGAAATAGTTCATTATGAAATTTCAGGGGTGAATGAATTAATCGATGTGAGAGTACAGTTTGAATTAAGGATCGCCGTAACACTGCCTGTGAGGAATTGAAAACCAACATAAAAATAGCTTTAATAAATCATTTATGAAAAGAAATCCATACATGTATGTACCTTGCAGAACATTAATGCAAAATTAATAAATAAAAAGTATTCTAAGTTAAAAAATAAATACAATGGAACGAGACCAGAATTCGAACCATTGGCCTATAGCTAGCTATACCTGATTATATTCAAAAAGGGGAGGTTACTGTGTAATGAAAAAACTATGGTAGACTTTTCCAGTGTTATGCTGCCTGCATCATGACTTTAAAGAGAAAACTCAGATAATTCACTTTTGAAAATTCATACTACACACAAGTACATTTCCGCCCCCCCCCCCCTTTTTTTTGAGGGGTTGTTATTCTCGAGGGTATTTCGCTAATATTCATGATTCAAATACGAAACGTATCTAAAAGCATAAAATAGTGTTAGTGCGAACCATGTAATGTTTCAAATTTTCGGAATGCTTCACCCCTATTATTCTGCTATATAAATAGTAGGTAAAAAAGAAATACGTAAAACGCCATTGTTATGATAAAAGAGTCACAATGTTCATTGTTCTTTTTCTGTATATTGGGGGTAATGTAAAATGGTATTAAGGGAGACAACTCTCATACACTCATAGATATATAGCTGAATGTAGCATGCAATCTTAAGTCAATTCTCGCTTAAACTGTTCTGGACCGTTCTGATTGTTGATATTGGCTTTTCATTTGCTTTCTAAATGAAACTAATTAAAGTTATTTTTTAACTGAAACGTTTTAGTCATTCCTTATTTTGTCTTCGAAATGTCAACGAGTGACCTTGAATTCTGAACACGATATTGCGACAGACTTAAAGTTAATTGCCTCGTCATAACGAGTAAACTGTCACTATCTTCATTAGGCCCATTTGCTTAATGACGCTGCGTTCTACTACTCATTTAATGAGGAGAAAACCCCCATAGTTTGGAGCTTAACCGATCGTTGTCCGCCAAAACACATAACTGGTCAATGTGAACGGATTTAAAATATTTATGTTTTCTAGACACGACGAGGTTCCTAAATTGGAAGAGAGTCATTGACCTGATTCGGAATAAAATTTGTAGGGAGTATTATCAGACAATTAAGGGGTTTAGATCAACACTCGGTAAAAATGCCACCCCAACCAAGGTATAGACTAGTCTACATATAGTAAGATTTCGGATGGGGAGATTTTATTCTCAATGCCCTGTGTCTTTTTAATCACTCCGGTGACATGTTGCATTTATATCATATGGTCTGAGACACAGGTACTGGACAAACCAATCGTAATATGATGTGTATATATACTTAGTACTATTATATAGTATATACACATCATATTACTATTAGTGTATCCAGCACCTGTGGTCTGAGGGGCATGTTTTGCAACCATTACAGCAGTTATAAGACGGTTTCAATTGATCTTTTAGGCAATAAACATCGAGGTACCTATCGCGAATTAGAAAATGAAACTACTTACTATATATATATATCAATGACAATGACAATTGTTTTACTCTCATAAACAATACAGTGTAGAGAATACATATATACAAATGGGTGGCAATAATACATGGTATATCAATGCAAGTGTTCATATCAGGTCAGCAGAGAATAGAAAAGATTAAAGCTAAATCCTGCAAATGGGGATGGGGTGGGTGGTAAGATGGAAGGGCGGGTGCATCAGTTGGCTTCCACGGCCATTCAGTGAGACACAACAGGTCTATTCTAAGCGTATTAGAATAGGATGTCCATTACCAACCTTGACTCTAAGAATGTAATGCTGCATATTTCTTCGATTTTGCGCCCTTAGTTTCACGAACTCATGTTTCCGTAACTAAATGTCTTACTGTCTTTTTTATTGTTTCCATGGCACTTGAATTCCTGTCAGGAATCATTCGAGATTTTCTACTATAAAACCTGCCTTTTTGGTAATGTTTTACGGGAACCTCCGAACCGAAATAAGCCATTGACAACAGACTGGCACGCGTCCCAGTACGACAACGGACTAACCAGGGGAGCTCAGCAGACACAATCGAAAGGGAAGCTATCATTGTGTCCCGGAGAAGAGGAAATGTAAGGAAAAGGATTTATCGTGAAAGGTTTATTAATTGGCGTAGAGGCTCCATTGGTTTTCCTATTGTATACGAGCTATACGTCTCGAATATTCGACACTATACCTTACTGTCTTCATTAGTTAAGACATGGCGCGGGCACACGTGAACACTTATTGAAGTGTGACAGGTGTCGTTAGTCAGGTGAGAAAATGACAGGTACATACAAGGTGACAGACCATATAAGTACCCTGGTATTGTCTGTGAAAGGTGAAGTACAATGTAACGTGAAGCGGCTAGCCAGTGTCTACCCGAGATAAAATCAACCATACAGAAACTCAAAGATAAGCATGATGATGGCCACGCGTACCCCAAAAAGCAAAGACCGTACAAGGCTTAAATTGTAACAGTAGCTAGGAAGGAAGTTGTGAATAGAACGTATACTTCCGCTGGAGGTCGCACCTCAAACTCTGGACGCGTTAATTTACTGTTGAGCTAGTCGAAGCTAGCTATATATAGTAAGGCTACCTCCGAGTCCTATGTATTACATATGATAAAAAGCACAGGGACCTGATAATTTGTTTTCATCATTGGGGTGGCATTTTTACTAAAAGTTGATATAAACCCATAAAACGTGTAAAATTACTCTGAACACCTTAGTTTAGGTCCAAATATAATTGTAACAAATTATCAGGTCCCTGTGATATATACGTCTCTGCATGGTTACAATGCCACTATATATATACTACTCACATACTTTTACACTAGCTACTCTGCTTTTTTTCTTTTTCCTCGCCTCCGAAGATTACAATTAGCTTTCCGCCAAGGGTTCTCAGCTCCGGAGCATATCAACTCACAAAGCTGTAATTTAGGAGGGAATACATATTTACTTTTAATGGGGATCGAACAAGCTATATGTAGCCATTAAGCTCCAGTCGGGCGTTCTATCGCTAAACTCAAAGGGAATCTGAGCTAGTAAGGCATCAATCGGGTCCCGTCGGCACTTTCCGTAAACGAGAAAGTATTTTCTCGTTTCGGAAATTGCCGACGGTTCCCGATTGGTAAGGCATATGTATACCGGTAAAAATACTGAAATCTAAAAGATTTGTCAATTTTCAGCAATGCATATAAACGTTTTCGCTAAGGACCCGTTAGACCACGGAATTAAATTATCTAAGTCCGTGGTTAGACTGATCAGGCCTTGAACAGTAGGACCCAAGGTCTTGATGATGACTATAAAAGAGGTCCTCAGCTTAGATTGAAGCGTCCCCGACACGAAACCTTGACTACGTGGTCAATTGGTCAGCTTTGGTGTACATTGTGTCTATTTAGAGTATTCTGATACTTAGAAACTTGGAAAAGCTAATCCACAAGGATAAGTACAATGCACAAGGAAGAAAGGGAGGCTGGTAATTTACTGGCGTGGCAAGATAAAAACAATTGAGAAATTCAGTTTTAAGTCTTACGTTTTGGTATAAATCATAAGACCGTTTAAGTGTTAATACAGTATATAAATACTACATTCATTAGAGTGTGACAGAGTCTATGGTCACCCCTCGGATATCACTGTCATCCCCGGTTTTACTGTAATGAATGTAGCATTTATTTTCGTATACCGAAAGCCAACAACATGGCGACTGAAACGAACCGTACGCGCATCTTCTTTGCGCGGTCACTATTTTGCACTGTCACACACACTGTCACTCGTTGCTAGTGTGTTGGGAAGCACCCTTTCATTGACTCAATGTTAAAGCGAATGTGACAGTGTGAAATGAACAATTTGTCTGGACCAATCAGCTTACAGGATTTACACTAGAGGTATTATAGCCTATATATTGGGGTCACCCTCCGTTGATTCGTCCGCTGGATAACCGAACTACTCGGTAGTGAAGTAGACGTTAAACCAATCAATCAATCACGTAGCTGGTGTTACCGTCCAAGCAATGGCGACTGTAAGTGTTATGCATCGGTAGTCGCGATCGGTTGTCAGTTACAAATTGACGACGTTTTTCCAAACCATTTAACCATTTAAGACGCGTTGGTTACGCATTCTCTGCACGAACACCATAACAAAATATGAATTAGCATTACATTAAGTTCTGAGAACTTCCTCATATTTAACGTTTCAACAATATACAAAATCTTTGATCTTTTAACTTCACCAAGAATACATTATTTTGAAGTAGCACGTGGCTCAACATATATTTGGTAGTTTGATTTAAAATGTTTGGAAAATAAAATTTCAATGCCGTCTAGAATTGAATAGTTTTGAAATAATGAGGAGCTTCCGTCTGAACCTTACCCAGGGGTCGCTATCAGTCCCCAGGGTACTTATAACCCGATAGAGCACTTAACTTATTTTTATACACACCTTCGTCACTTCAAAGGCAGGCTGTTGAAAGCGAAATGAAATCCACCCAATATTCAATATACAATATATGGTTATGTAATATTTGAATTTTAAAGAAGAAAACACTCGTGACAAATGGAAGTGTTATGCTGGTTTTAATGACACTCTCAAACATTATCAATAGACTTTGTAAACAGTGATATATTTCAAAAATCTTCAATTAAAAAGTTAAAAAAAGGAATCTTTAAAACGCTTGTATGGCGCATACAACGTCGACGATGCACTATGTGTACATACAAGTGTCTTTAACTACCATCAGTGTGACAATAGCAAAACAAATATTTGACAAAATTAAACAAATAGAATATGATTTTTTTGAAAATCTTTTGATCGAAATGAAATGAGATGATAATGAGTTAAAAGGATAGATATAGAGATATAACCTATTTCCGTTGAAACCGACTTTGAACGGTAAATAAAGGGGAGATAATTAAGAAAATGCATTGAATACACAATTGCTGCGAGGAGAAAATATTATTATTTTGGTCATCAGAAAAGAGAACAACACAATATGTCAAATTTTTCGTGCACTGAACATTTGCAATGATAATGATTCTAGTTTTTTCAGTTTGCATAAATAATTGTTCGTAGGGTACTGGAATTCATAATCGAATAACGCGAATCAAGATTTTCCGCGAAACCCCTCTGGGAGACAGACTTCCGTTTTCTATGCAACATTGTCCTTGTAATCCAGCCAGCTTCACCAGACAGACAGTTTTATGTGTGGACAAACGAGGCCATAAACATGACGTAGATACACAACAACAGTTCATATCTTCTACAATGATTTTATTGAGACACCATCTGTGAATGTTTGTTGGTATAACGATCTCTATAGGGATTGAGCTCTCATACGTCATACACTGTTCTAGTATACCACCTGACTGCCTTCAGGTCTGGCCATGTCCTTCTGATCTCAGTTAATCACGTCACTTTTCTTCAGTTTACAGCATTAACATTATTTTACCGATAAACGTATGTCATTTCCTCTATATTCACGTAAAGATTGAGCACACATTCTAGATTTGCCATAATGATTTGTTTTAGTCCTCGCAAGCGTGAAGGTCGTACTTGTATGAAGACGCTGTCTAGAAAATGTACCACCGATCAGCCAGTCTGCTAAATATCATACTGTTTCTGTTTTTGTTTATTTTATTTGTAAACAAATATTAGAAGGTTGATAGAATACGTAAATTAATTTAGCTACACGATACCTGCATTTTACAGTAATATGTTCAACAGATAATTTCCATAAAACGGTCTTCCCTCAACAATTGTCAAGGCAATTAAAGTTCTGTAAATATGGCTAACGTAAGGATATATATATATATTATGACTGTTTTGAAGGGTTTAGTGGATCCTAATGGCCTATGTATTATCATAGGACTGGAGGTGGACGATATTTAATCGTGAATGACGAAAATTAATTGTTCACCTTGAGAATTTTCACAACCTTTTATAACACCCGCATTTAGCATCCAGATGGATCACGTGACTCTTGAGGTTTCTTTTGTTTTGGAATACTGTAAGTACAGCCATACACTGTCCCTGTTAGTCATACGTGCTTGCTTGTTTTATTGGAAATCGCTATAATTGTTTCGCCAATAAAGCGAACTAATACTTTAGGCGACATTAAATTCACAACGCAATGCTTGTGTTACGTGAAATGTAATCCTAGCATTCGTTGTTTCCTCACGAACAGCCCTTAACTGTAGCATGGTATTAGTGCTGGATTCGGTTTTTATCTCAATCCGAGTGGAAATGGGCAATTTTAGAAAATGTCCTCGTTCGTTCTAGCATTATATATGATTATTTAAACAAACTTTCTATAGAAGCAATATAATTTCAGATCAAATTCAGTATTACGTGTAAAGCTATAAGCTAGTTTAGGGATCTTATGTTAGCGATAAGACACATATCTGTATTTGTATAAACTTAAATGGTACGAACGACTGTACAATCGAATTGGTTTTCTGATAGCCCGGTCACCCTCCGTCTTAGCTCCTATTATGGTAAAACAATCGTCCATATGACGTTACAAGATTATAAAAGCGAATATGATAAAGATTATATGACACACAAATCATCAAAATGTTCAGAACACTAACGATTAACTAGGACCTAACCAAATAAAACAGTGAAGAGACGTGATATACATAGAACACTAACGATTAGGACCTAACCAAATAAAACAGTGAAGAGACGTGATATACATAGAACACTAACGATTAGGACCTAACCAAATAAAACAGTGAAGAGACGTGACATACATAGAACACTAACGATTAACTAGGACCTGACCAAATAAAATAGTCAAGAGACGTGATATACATAGAACACTAACGATTAACTAGGTCCTGACCAAATAAAACAGTAAAGAGACGTGATATGCATAGAACACTAACGATTAACTAGGACCTAACCAAATAGAACAGTGAAGAGACGTGATATACATAGAGCACTAACGATTAACTAGGACCTGACCAAATAAAATAGTCAAGAGACGTGATATACATAGAACACTAACGATTAACTAGGTCCTGACCAAATAAAACAGTAAAGAGACGTGATATACATAGATCACTAACGATTAACTAGGACCTAACCAAATAAAACAGTGAAGAGACGTGATATACATAGAACACTAACGATTAGGACCTAACCAAATAAAACAGTGAAGAGACGTGACATACATAGAACACTAACGATTAACCAGGACCTAACCAAATAAAACAGTGAAGAGACGTGATATACATAGAGCACTAACGATTAACTAGGACCTGACCAAACATAGAACACTAACGATTTACTAGGGCCTGACCAAATAAAACAGTGAAGAGACGTGATATCCATAGAACACTAACGATTAACTAGGACCTGACCAAACATAGAACACTAACGATTCACTAGGACCTGACCAAATAGAACAGTGAAGAGACGTGATATACATAGAACACTAACGATTAGGACCTAACCAAATAAAACAGTGAAGAGACGTGACATACATAGAACACTAACGATTAACCAGGACCTAACCAAATAAAACAGTGAAGAGACGTGATATACATAGAACACCAACGATTAACTAGGACCTGACCAAATAAAACAGTGAAGAGACGTGACATACATAGAACACTAACGATTAACTAGGACCTGACCAAACATAGAACACTAACGATTCACTAGGACCTGACCAAATAGAACAGTGAAGAGACGTGATATACATAGAACACTAACGATTAACTAGGCCCTACCCAAATAAACCAGTGAAGAGACGTGATATACATAGAACACTAACGATTAACTAGGACCTGACCAAATAAAATAGTCAAGAGACGTGATATACATAGAACACTAACGATTAACTAGGCCCTACCCAAATAAACCAGTGAAGAGACGTGATATACATAGAACACTAACGATTAGGACCTAACCAAATAAAACAGTGAAGAGACGTGATATACATAGAACACTAACGATTAACTAGGACCTAGCCAAATAAAACAGTGAAGAGACGTGATATACATAGAGCACTAACGATTAACTAGGACCTGACCAAATAAAACAGTGAAGAGACGTGACATACATAGAACACTAACGATTAACTAGGACCTGACCAAATAAAACAGTAAAGAGACGTGATATACATGCATAGTGTCTTCCGCGTGTCATAAATGACTGCCTTGTGCTGTACCACACGTGTTCTATTTTGTAATGGGCGTGGTTTCCGTGTCCGGCTATACACGTGCGTTTCAGTGTTATAATGCCTTCCGAATTGTAACACTGTTGTCGTTTTTGTTTCAGGTAACTCATCTGATTTCTACACCTGTGCTACAATTTTCAATTTTTCAAATTAATTTATTACCAAATGCACATTGCATATAGGCGTAGTGTTACACTAAGTGTTAGCTACTTGTGGTACATTCGTCTTCCTTATCCTGCAACACATGCTATTTCCGTTTCCTGTACCAAACGTGGATTGTGTGTCCTGCAACACATTTGATTTCCGTTTCCTGTACCAAACGTGGATTATGTGTCCTGCAAGACATTCGATTTCCGTTTCCTGTCCCAAACGTGGATTATGTGTCCTGCAAGACATTCGATTTCCGTTTCCTGTACCAAACGTGGATTATGTGTCCTGCAACACATTCGATTTCCGTTTCCTGTAACAAACGTAAATAAGCCATTTCCTGTTTTACAGCTGACACTCATATCCTGTGTCACATGACACTCCGACCGCCGACGCCATATGTTGCTTCCGTAGCCGGAGTCACACATGGCTTCAAAGTCAAGAAGATTCCGATGACACTAAATGTATTCAGATCATAATAAAACATTTGACAGATATATATGTATCATTGATGCTATCAACGCCTTGGGATATTTGTGAATGAAATTAATATCGTTGTAAACGTTGACAAGCATTAACGCATTGTTTGTATATTCCAACTTATAATACAGACATCCAAGCTGTTACTTCTACAACAATACAGAGTTTAGACAGCCAGACTATTGTGACTGCCCAAGGTGTGTCAGGGTAACCCCATTGTGCTATTTGAACTCTTTAGAAGCCGCTCACTAGATCGATGATCTGTTATACGGCATCCCTGATCTATACCTAGCTGTTTACAATCTATACTTGCGCCCCTTCAATCTTTTCCTCTTTACATCTTAATATTTCCCTTCGATTTGCATACTTTATTTATTACAACTCATATTCATCACTCTTGTTGGCCTAGATTGAAGCGTGCAGGGTCTTAATGTAGGAGGAAACCGGAGTACCCAGATATTTTGGTTTGGTTTGTTTGTGTTTTACGTCCTTTTATATATAAATATAACAGCTATGATAATTTAAGAATTGGTCAGGTTTTGATGGTGGAGGAAAGCCGGAGTTCCCGAAGAAAAAACACCGACCTACGGACAGTACCTGGCGACTGCCCAACGTAGGTCTAAAACGTTAACCCGCGACCCAGCGGTGGAGGGCTAGTGGTACCCAGAGAAAAATGTGGTCGGACTGGTCACCCCATATCTGTTCACGTCTGATCGGGGGATCGAACCCCGCGGCCGTCTAAGTGAAAGGCAAGTACGCCATCCACTGCACCAACCGAACACATATGCACCTACTACACATATTGTTGGTTTGGTTTGGCGTGTCGTTACCAGTCTACCGTTTTCCTTTATTCAAATCCGTAAAACCGTTTCGACCTTAAAGTCTGCCTTTTTCTGGGCCCTTCAAAATATCGTTTTCTTGTGCCCTTTAGAACCTTAGTTTACCTCCGCCCTTCCGTACTAATTTTTCTAGTGATCTTCCTCGTTGTGCAAAATACAATTTACCTGATATCCTCCGTACTCTTCCTACGGTTTCCTTACCCTTCGTCCATTCTTCTCGTCCATTTTTTTTAGTATCCTCTTCTCATTGTACCGTTGTCCTTCCGTTTCCTCACTGTACCGTTTACTTGTGCCGTCGTTCCTTTTTCCTGTATTCCTGTATCATCAATGCACCGATTACAGTGCTCTACCGTTTTCTTGCACCCTCATTATAACGTTAACCTTGGCCATGTACCCACATATCACTGTAGTGGTATGAGACGGGTGACTGCCGGTGACCAGGTACCTCATGATAAGTAGGTTAAATTAAGCGTCCGTCTAGAGTAAGGAGGTCCTGGGTTCGAAGTCATTGAAATAGATGGGATATTTATAGCGGAAATGGGCTGGATGACTGCTAGTGACAACTGAGCTCAATTGGTTAGAGCGTCCGTCTCGAGTTCGGAGGTCCCGGGTTGGAATCCCGGTCTGGCCCCGTTGTATTTTTCCTCTCCTGTTAAATAGCCCCTGTACCAACCTATCACTCCCCTTCCCCTTTCTCAAACAAAAGGTGTCCATTACATCACGTGGATTAACACTCTACTAATCGTTACAATGTTTTCGTAGCATTTCACTCATATCAATGATTGTTTGTGTTAAAACGCAACAACATGTGAAATATGACATTGACTTTAATGTTTGTCACTCAAGCTTGAGCGAGCTCGAAGAGTCTTTTTTAACAAAACGATCGTTCATGTCTATAGAAACAGGTAAGTTGATCAGTCCTACAGCGAGTCGACTTGGGATCTCGCCTTTCCTATCCCGATAGGTCTCACACGCAATTCATACTTACATACCTGAGTTCACAAATCGTTTTGTGTTGTTAATGGCCGTCTGTCTGATATTTACCTCTGTGTATGTTTACTCATCTATGTGAAATGAAATACTTTTCAGTATAGGTGTGTAGTATACTGGATACCTGTACAAAGTAAACTCATTACCATACGATACCAAACACCTCGTAATTTGTCGCCGAATTATGAAATAGGACATCGCCTTTTGTTGACTGCACGTATATCGTTAGCGAGTTGATACCAGTCTGATGTCTCAATTTTATTGTAAAAAAAACTTTGGGTGTAGGGGAAGGGAATGGGGGCATACTCCGAAGGCCCACTAGTCCGAAGGTCCGATACTATGTAGACTTGAAAGTACGAAAAACCGATAGTCCAAAGCTTCCAATTTAGTGGTAATTAATTGTCCGAAGTCTCTAAGGTCACCGGGCCCGATAGTCTGAAGGTTCACACATACATTATACACACACAATCTTGGCCTCAGTTCCCTAGGAAACAACGCCACTTCTTTATATATAACATTCCTTACATGGTCCTTTGTATGCTTCATAGCAAACTACGTTAAAATCATCGAGTACGCTTTTCATGACCTTAACACCCAAACTATATATTTTGTTTCCAGTTCCCAGATCAGCTGCAACTATTAATTCCTAGGTCCCAGGTTATAGAGTGGGGATCCGACCATATCCAAGCGCGATGACTTTAAATTTGTAACCTAAGAACTTGGTCTCCAATGGCGGGGTCGATTTTATCTATAAAATTCCATGTTGAATTTTGACCCAGCCATCACTTAAAATTTACCCTTGACCTCCAATATTAGAGAAAACAATATTCACATTGTTGGTCCAAGAACTGTATAGAAATTCAATCATTGAAGCTACTGGCCAAATAGCATCACTCTAAGTCTTCGAGTTTTAAAGAAGACGCCTCCTTTTTTAACCCGAAGAGTCTCATATAGATATTTTCTAAAAATCGTTTGTGGTTCTTACCATGGTTTTATCAGTTCACAAAGGTGCCACTTGAAACATATACTAGTATCATATGAGAAATTCACGAAATCAATCGTGGAAGTGTCCCGGCCTCTTGTAACATGAAACACCTATTAATATTTCATAACTCCACAAGTCACTGACTGGTGAAACCACTTGTCACACATTCAGACGACGCCGAAGGTAGTTTCCGTGTTGATAATAAGGGCCGTGGTCGTTGTTTATTGTAATGGCTCCGTAGAATTAAATTCAGGAAGTTCGTGCATAACGTCCCGAAAAGAATGCATTGGTCGGCCAATTCTTTACGTTTATTATAGCTGCAATGCATTCATTGCAAACACATGCATACTATGACATTGTTTTTAAACAGAGAATGTGTAGTTGAATAACTTATTTTTTAGGCGTATTGTTTTTGTGATATAAGAGAAAATCTTGCCAACGGGACGTGATATTTTCGGAATGCCTCTAATGCTGTTACGCTAACATTATAGAAAAATATTTAATTCATCATTCGGAACACATCGCCTCAGGGAATCGGCCGAGGTGTTCATTCAGAAAGCAAAACTCTGGTATATCAGACTTCTATAAGGGTTTGGTTTACAGAAATAAATACGCAAACACAAATCATTCATATTGAAGCACAGTCACAGTAGTGAAACAAGGCGGTTAAGGTATCATGGAAATGATATTGATGTACTTTTTTTTAACAATATACAAAAGCTTATTTGTCATCAAAGTCTCATTGTCTAACAACTTGTTAATGGGAACTGTGAACTATGTTTCAGTGTTTCTTGAAGCAGTCGCTGGGGGACTTGCGAGTTTCGATGAACCAGAGTTATGCCCGATACACGTAGGTATAACCACCAGACAATGAGCAATTCATCAATCCCGTTTATACCAGGGAATTTCCTATATGTGTCATTGAGGAACACGACAAATGTATAATGGCACAATGGCGACAGTAATGTGTAAAACGGTCCTAACGGATATCCTACATATTTATCCTATCTAAGACTTTGCATTTTCATTCTCGACCATTTGATTTTAAAACGTCCCCATTGACACCACAAATACTTATTGCAGAACGTTCGCCCAAGTGAGGAAGCCAATGGGTTTTGTACCCAGATCGGGACATATTTAAGTCCTCAAAAATGGTAGTTGTTACACGTTTTATTAAAGTTTAGATTATAGGCCTATCGCAACTAATGGCTTACCCGTTGCAAGCATATTGTGACCGGGTGGAACACTGGTAGTTTCAGCACGGTATTTCAGTGAGGTAGCACTCTAAAGTCTGCATCACATCCGCGATTTTGTAAGGAGTCAAATACACCAACATACCGTCTCATGTATACATGTTCTTAAATAATCCTTAACACCAATATCTAGTGTAACGTACACGTACGTGGATTGTCAGTTTGAGTCACACGACGATGATGTCAACATGATGGCCATTTTTAAAGCATTCACACTGCTATGTCACAATTTATGGTTGCATGGCACCCCATCCAGTCATATCGTTCTGACAATAACCCAATTTGAGATACCTAAAGAGGCATCTCGCTGGTAAACGAGACCGGACATGACTGAGAACAGGAAGTGGTGTTTTGAGGGCAATTGTAAATAAAGGAACATGGAATAAATTCCGGAATGTACAGTGACCTTCATGTTAGTTGTCCCTAAAGATTGTGCGATAGGATATACCACAGGGGCAAGGTACAGACTAACTCCCACCTCTATGTACGTATATAGTGTCTGAAAATATATCAGTATATATATAGGGGGTGGGGGTTAGTCTGACCCTTGCCCCTGTGGGATACACTGGTTAATTCATTTGATTTAAACATATTTAGTGCCCCAAATTTGAGCAGAGGATTAAGCACAAGTTATATCAACTTATCAACGCCTTTTCCTCTAATATATACAGTGCATATTGATATTTACATGGCATACAAACTATATTTTACAATTATTATATTTTACTTAAAATCTGTTGCTGGATTAGATGAAAAGTTGCACGTGTCTGAATACCTCTGTATTGGTATCTACGGACAGATTTGCATTCCCAAATAAAGATAAACCTAAATTATCTGGATATATATATTCAACGAGTTTATGTTTTGAAATGGCGTAATTCGTGCTGTATTAAAAGTTTACATTCTAAGAAAAAATGACCAACATCCTCACAAGATTGTCCACAAGCTCATGATGGATTATCAACAATCTTAACACGAAAGAGCTGCACTGATGCATGAGTTTCGTATGATATATATTTAAATTGCGTTCGCCAAAATTATAATAAGATGGTGGAGACGAATTTGAACCACTGGATATAGCAGAATTAAAAGTATTTAAAGATGGTAATGTTCTTATTGTATTGTCTAACGAATTCCAAAGACGTAAACTCGATGGCAAAAAAGAAGTGTTGCTTGAGGAGAGTCTGAAAGAAGGAATATTGTAATCCTATTGGTTCCGTAAATTGTACCGATTGTTGTTACCCATTGTGTTTGGCAAAAGGGCCGATAAATAGCTGGGGGTTAAATTGTTTTTCATTTTATATAAACTATTCAATTTTCGCCTTTTTCTCCTCTCTGATAATGTTTCTAAACCCGTTTCAAATATAATGAATCATTACTTGTATAAGAAGGCAGACCTGTTATAACTCGAGCCGCCTCTCTTTGAGCTTTCTCTAATTTCTCGGATTCAAAAGCAGTACAACCCTCCCATAATTCACAGCATATTCAAAAACTGGTAAAATGAAAGATTTATAAATTTTTAAAAGTGATTCTCTTTTCAACAAGTATTTGAGTTTTCGTAAAACATTAATCTTTTTCATAACCGAACTATAAACTGCCTCAACATGACTCCCCCGTTTTCCGTTTGAATTGAAATTTACTCCTAAACGTCTATGAACGTCTGTAAAATTTAAATTTTCCCTATCAAACATCAAATCCAAGTCATCGTCAATATCGTTTGCATTTGAAATAAAAAGGAACGTCCGTTTTTTGAGGATTAAAAGAAACTAACCGACGTTTAATTCATTCCTTAGGTCCCCGAATATCTAACCTGAGGTATTTAGCTTTAAAATAAAGGTGGTATATATATACTCCTTCTGGTGGATTTTCGGCATCGAAGTTTGATTAACCCTTAGGGCCACAGTTATCTCTACAAAAAATGCTTAATGAATAAATATTTTTAAAAAAACTGTAATTCAATGTCACTTCGCAGTACTTTAATCTAATTGCAAATATCACTCCATATACAACTAAGTAATAAACAGAACCTGTTGTTTGGTTTATGGGCTTTGCGTCTATTAACAGCTGAGATGATTTGGGTACGTGCTATAAATGTTGTTGTTCAGATCGCGAAATTCAGTTCGTGCGAATGCGTCTCTGAACGGATCGCGGAAATAACATCTCACAATAAAATAATGTTTGACAGTATGTCGCCGTGCCCCGGTTGTTGAAGCAGTGAATGTCAAGTATAAAGTGTGATAAATGTCATGTCCGCCTTCCCTGTTGGTCTGAAGTTATTATTTGGGACGTATAGGTTAGACTTTGATCTGCAGGTCTTAACACATGTGCACAGGAAAATGTCAATAACTGTCCATATTTCTCGGGAAACAAACATAATTTTAGCTTAGATGTTTATAGTTAACATGCCTGTTCAAAGAATGGGAAACGGGTTTAGAGCTTATATTTATATTCCGCTTAAGAATATTGTATCAGATGACGTGGATAAACGTTAGTCCAAGGGGGATGTCAATTACAGGCAGTATTTCTGGAGACACAAACATTATACAGGGGGATGTCAATTACAGGCAGTATTTCTGGAGAAACAAACGTTGTGCCGGGGATGTCAATTACAGGCAGTATTTCTCTGGGGACACAAACATTATACCGGGGGATGTCAATTATAGTCAGTATTTCTGGAGACACAAACATTATACCGCGGAATGTCAATTACAGGCAGTATTTCTGGAGACACAAACGTTGTGCCGGGGATGTCAATTACAGGCAGTATTTCTCTGGAGACACAAACATTATACCGGGGGATGTCAATTACAGGCAGTATTTCTGGAGACACAAACATTATACCGGGGGATGTCAATTACAGGCAGTATTTCTGGAGACACAAACATTATACCGGGGGATGTCAATTACAGGCAGGATTTCTGGAGTCACAAACATTATACCGGGGGATGTCAATTACAGGCAGTATTTCTGGGGACAAACATTATACCGCGGGATGTCAATAACAGGCAGTATTTCTGGAGACACAAACACTGTACCGAGGGATGTCAATTACAGGCAGGATTTCTGGAGTCACAAACATTATACCGGGGGATGTCAATTACAGGCAGTATTTATGGAGACACAAACATTATACCGGGGGCTGTCAATTACAGTCAATATTTCTGTAGACACAAACATTATACCAGGGGATGTCAATTACAGTCAATATTTCTGTAGACACAAACATTATACCGAGGGATGTCAATTACAGGCAGTATTTCCGTCGACACAAACATTATACCGGGGGATGTCAGTTACAGGCAGTATTTCTGGAGACACAAATATTGTACCGAGGAGTGTCAATTACAGGCAGTATTTCTGGAGTCACAAACATTGTACCGAGGGATGTCAATTACAGGCGGTATTTCTGGAGACACAAACATTGTACCGAGGGAGGTCAATTACAGGCAGTATGTCTGGAGACACAAACATTGTACCGAGGGATGTCAATTACAGGCGGTATTTCTGGAGACACAAACATTGTACCGAGGGAGGTCAATTACAGGCAGTATGTCTGGAGACACAAACATTGTACCGAGGGATGTCAATTACAGGCAGTATTTCTGGAGACACAAACATTATACCGGGGGATTTCAATTACAGTCAGTATTTCTGGAGACACAAACATTATACCGGGGGATGTCAATTACAGGCAGTATTTCTGGAGATACAAACTTTATACTTAGGGGATTTTCTTTTTCGCCAATATTACTGGAGACAAACATTGTTCTGCGGGTTATTATTTGAATTAAATATTTCAAAATATGTATTGCAAACATACAATTTGAGGAGGAATAGGGTACCAAACATTTTGTTAATTTCTCCATTTAACATTGTGCCATTGGATGTCAGTTATTGTTAAATCTTCTTCAGACAAAACGTTGTACCGGCGAATGACAACTACTGAAAATTCACGAGATGTGTCCATCCTCGATACCCCTGGGGTCACGCTCACATAGACAGCGTCACTGAGCGTAACCCCTGGAGTATCGATTATGGGATATATCAATAAGCTTTATCTTCCCAGAGAAAAAGACAACGTTACGTGCAAAAAGTAATGACAAATATATTGTCAATTTTGCTGATAAAACCGAATGCTTTCTTGCAAATATCATGACAAAAAGGATGTTTCCATACAGAGGGGAGCGGAATACGAATGGAAACGTTAAACGGTGCTGCTTCAGCACTGACGCTTTCCCCTACGCTGATAAAATTAAGGTAATGATAAAATTGGTTATTCACATGTATATTGCAAATCCATCATTCAAAAATGATGATCGCTTAGTTAAAAAAAAAACACCAACCCAAATCTTATAGAAAACTCGTCAAATTTTAAAATCCAACAAAATTCCCCAATGTATACAGCTCAATACCTGCATACAACACGAACTGTTAGGAATAAATTTCACCAGCTGATCGCGAATGTCTGACTTTTTTATCAGGCTCCTGTGGGTATCTTAAACATGATTTTTGACAGATTTAAGACCCAGCGTTTGTCTACACGATATTTACAATTCCCAGATCTAAGCACAATTCGAGAGGAAGACAAATAAAGATCTTGCACCACAAGTATCTGAATATATTACCGGCGATATATCACGCAGGCACAGAACGCTTTCCTGTGTGCAGTGAGAATTAGTTTAGAGTGCTCTAAGTGTCTAATGTTTGTCTTGTAGATGTGCTTTTTAAACAGGAGTGTAAAAAAAAAGTAAAAACCAGGCTGTTTGACAGACGTGCGGATATAAAACTCCAAAAGACATGACTTATCTTAGGGGTCGAAATACAGGGCGAGTAATCCATATATCTTATTTCGTGTATTTAATTTTGTATAATGTAAAACGGGTTATAAATTTTGACAAAATTTCCGCCGTGAAAAATGTTAAATAGTCAAAGACAGAGCAATATCCAGGCTAAAAATCGCGCCATTTATTTGATATGTCAGAAAAATCGAGGTGGAGTAAATACAGGGTTTGTGTGTGGAAGATTTTGAGGTCAAAGTGGCCAAAATATTTCTAGAAGACAGCGATTAAAGGCCTTATTTGAGAACACACATGGTCTTGTGTGTTTAATGCGAATGTAAATAAAGAAAAAGACCGCCCAATTGGCGCTAATTACCCAAAAAACATCCAAGGCCATTTAAATGATTTATCTACGAAATTTATATAAATTACACGTTTATATAAAAGTGAGTAAAAAAGATAATAGTCAATATGGGTTATTTAAAGAAGATATAGGATACACGGTGCTATCTCCGACGGGCGATTTATAAGATAACCACCCGGGATACATTGCACCACGTTCACCTCGTAATAGTCACAGGGACGTGAGAATGTGTTACAGCTGGACTTATCCTGATATTTAGATCGTAACATAGGACGTTTTAGTGGGGTTTAGATCAACTCTCGGTATATATGCCACCACAGTTATGTTATATCTAAACCCTAAAACGTCTGCTAGTGTTACTCTCTATACACATCAGGATTGGTCCAAACATCCAACTATAACTAATTCTCAGGTCCCTGTGATAAAAGTCACCGAGATACATAATCTCTGTACTCGTATTGTGTAGTCCTTAATATGTCTATCGTAAGAACGTCAATACTATATGCAAAATCGATCACTATCGCTCCTAACGAATAATGACCTGATGGCTAGATAATCCGCGAGTCAGGTATTTCGGACTACTATATAGACTGCACTTCACTGTTATTCTACAAGGAGATAAGACTTATGTCTTCATTCTTAATTGACTAATTAACTCATTAATTAACGTCACGATTCGCTTTAACCCAATATACAGAGATTCAAAGATTATTAAGAAAACCGAATTACGATCTCTGCATGACTGTATTTGTTCGGAGAAATCACCAATTTAATTTAATGACAAATTATTTTATTGATTAGCCTCTAGTACGAATATAATTGATCAAAGGAAAGGATTTGTGCAGTGGATGTTTTCTTTTTAATAATCAAGAACTCACAAGACGATGTCGAGAACAGTTTCCATGCTTGTCATTTATAGTGCCTGCACGAACGTTCCATTATCACTATGACATAATCCCCCAAATGTAAAATACACAGAAAACAAACAAGGTCTGATTAGAATTATACTCAAATAGCATTCTGTTTGAATCGCAGTTTTGTGGATTTTGATTTAACAGTGAAACAACACATACTTTATGTTTAATTATTCCTCAAACATGTTTGAAACACACCAACTATCCAAAAATCGATCGATCAATGAGTCAAAATCAGCCTATTACAATCAATCAAATCAATCAATCAATCAATCAATAAATAAATCAAATCAATCACGCCATCAATCAATCAATCAATCAATCAAATCAATCAATCAATCAATCAATCCTCGGTTTTATGACCACGATGCCCATTTAATTAATAATACGTTTAAGTGTTGTAAGTTTGATGTAAGCAGGCCTTGTCACTGACTTCCGTTCGAGTAGACAGAGATTAAATCTACTTTATCTTAGTTTATTGATCTTAGACATGCTCGCTTTTGATATTCACCGGTATCCTTAATATGTCAAAAAGGCGCAACTACTCGATAACTGGATTGCTCACCAACGGATGTTAGCAGCAGACGGTTCTCATCAATATAAACCGTATGTACCGTATCTGGTTTCTATTCATAAAGAATTATCCGTCCCATACGTCTTTCGCAAACTGACATTTGGAATTTTCCAACAACCAGACATCATTTAATACAACACATCCAGATTTTATTTTTGGTTCGACTCTGGGTTCCATTTTGACGTATACTTGTTTCCGTTTTATTCTAGTCGTAAAATGGTCTCAGACAAAAATCATGGTAAGCAAATGTAGCTACCAGCATAGTGTATCTAACGCATTTCAAAAAATACAATTGTATATGCGAAAGGCTTAGCCTTAAGTGGTCATTGGCGACGCGTACGTTGTCGTTGTATACGTGACAAAAAGCTTGGAGCAGCTAATTATAATAACGAGTACTAAATCTTCACGAAATTTTATTTTTAGTTTGGCTGGAATATATCAAAACAAGAATACACTTCATTTAAAGATCAAATGACAACGTGTAGGGATTAGTTTTGTATTATGTTATATTAAATCGCCCCAAATAAAAAAACACTTCCCGAAAAATGTGTGGTAATATATATATATTCTTCATTAGTGGAAGCAATGGCGATTTCCAGTCTTTACTCTATCCGACTGCTCTTATCACATTGTATGTGTTTACGTTTAAAGTTCCAATACAAGTTGTCGCCGACTTTTGGGGTCTAAGCCATCCTATCCACGTGTCCTATCATACTTGACATGATGGTTTGATGGCCTCTCCAGTATGCCTTTTTTGCTATGATATCATTTATTTGATAAACTGTATTTGGCGTTCCCTATTACATCCTACACATTTGTTTTATTTCTAAATATTTTATTTAAAAATATGTTATGTTTTCGCTGAGGACATTGCTGTTGTTTTGATTACGAAATTACTTATTTCAGGAAAGGACGGCGCTAGCTTGTGGAAATCTTTGTCGAATTCTTCTGCATTATGATTTGAAAGAAAATGTGTTTTAGAATTATACACTCATGGTCATGTACTGCTTGTTCTTAACGCTTTATCTCGGCTGTCCGAGATGGTAAATATGGCGAGCTTCCTCTGATTGAGCGTAATACTAAAACAGTAAACATCTACACTTCCCGTTGACAACAAGTAAAACAGAATTTAAATATACTGTAAAAGTTGAAATTTTCGCGCTATGGCTTTTTAAACAAATCGCAGTGTGGAAAGTTATTCGTTTGTAATGGTGCAAAAGGGCATATATCCAATTTATCTATAAACTATATCTATAAATATATATACTCATGTTTATATTTTCGCGCTTTTTTATTCAACGCGAAAAAAACCGCGAACATTTTCACACCGCGAACATTTCCTCATTTACAGCATGTATTTTTACGTGACGAAGATTTTTGAAGTAAAACTACAGTAATTTTCACGAAAAAAAAGTAACGCTGGCGGACGAACCAAGAAGGAGAACTCGTTGAGTAAGTGATCAGTATTATTTATTTCATTAAGACTGAAAATTAGAAAATGTTTTCACAAGGACCGAACACACCGAAAACCATGTTTGGTCTTTAAATTCTAAGTACAAGGACCAGGCGAGCTAGTAGCCATGTAGACTCTGTATAAAGTAACTTACAGTGACCGGACACAATAAGAACTACATACTCCATAGCCTGGAATGAGTAGCTCACGGGGGTTAGATATAGTTATCACAGGGACAAATAATAACGGTTCTTGCCTAGGAATCAAAGTATGTTCTACAACTTCTATCTAAATATGATCGTTATTGCACGCGTACCAATGCATCTTTCTTCTGTGGACGAGTGAGGTCTGTTCTGATTGACTTTCGTAAATCATACAGTAGACGTGTGATGAGGTCTGCTTGGTATGGGTCTGTATTTCAAACGGCTTATTCATAGTGGCATGTGACTTAAAAACTAGATCACAGAGACTGTAATACCAGACCATATTTTACTGCACTCTAGATAGGTATAGTGACCAACAAGGGTATCTTGCTCAAGGCCACAATCACATCATGCCAACAGCTAGATTATAACCTTAAAATCTTCTGGTCATTAGACGTACGCACTACCAACTATGCTACACGACAACTCCAAGATAGTAATTTCCAGTAGCAGTGATAAATATGTGTCTTAGATAATTAAGTATAAGCTTACAATGAAAATATCACTTAATTATCAGAATTATACTAAAAAAACACCATACACACAGAAGTTAATCATATGTGGCCAAGCGAGAAGCTCTTAATTACCTCACATTCGATGAAAACAATGAATGCCGACAACGGTGACGTGACCAAATCACGATTGTCTTGATTAATATTTTGTCCATTATAGATTAATGGATAAAGGCATTCCGGACACCGAAGCCGTTTCTGAAATAACACTAATCAGCTCTTCCGGTTAATGTAGATGGCGCGCTGATCACGATCGTCTAAATACTGGTTGCACTGCAGTACTCTCACAGTGTAACGTTAGTAACCTATAGGGGGTTACCGCGGTCAAAAGAGATTATCTTTTCTGACCAATAATTTGTGAGACAAATTTGTGAAAGGGAATCGGTTTTCTGGCTTGTCATCGGCATCGTTAGAGGTAATTGAGGACTTTTGATGCTAAATATAGTTGTTGGCGAGAAATGTATTTTATGAGGAAATGGCTTGCCGCATTCCATTGAACACTGATGAGTCTTTCTCCATTAGCGCGCCAGGAAGGCTTTAGATTCCCCACCTAGCTGTGTCGACAGTGCTGTACGTCTTGTCTGTTAAAAGATAGGATGTCTTTATTTTATTTGCAATAGGCAACAAAGCCTTTGTGCTTTACACACATTTTTATAAGAAATACATATTTGCTCTCAAATATTGACGGCATTTACATGAATTTTATAGCAGCAAAATAACACACATTTACAGGGAACATATTCATTCACAATAGTAAACCTGAACACCGGATGCAATAGACTTAAACAAAAAATTAATGCGAAGCGAAGGATGCAAGAAATTAATTTTAATTACACATTAAAACAAAATTCCATGTCTAATTTCATTTGCTTTTTAAATAAACAAAGCTAAATTTCGAATGATAAAATTGTTTTCTGAAGAAACAAGTTCAACAAATTTGTCCATATTTGGTCTACAGTAATATTTCCTTTTCAAAATTTTTGATCTAATTTCAAAGTTTAAATGATAAAAGTTGTATACATAACTTCGGTGTAAACCTACAGTTCGAAGATTTTATATAACTTTGGCTTCAAAAATATTATTAAAGAAACGATTCGCAGAGATCGCACCTCAAAATACATGGATTTAAGATTTAAAATAAAAATTAAAAAAACATCGTTGAGGCTCTGTAAAGAAAAACACGTTTTTAAAATCAATGTATGTTTTACGTAAAACGCATTTTACGAGACAAACGACACAGTAACTATTATATATGTCTAGCATATATAACGCCACGCGTCTGCATTTCGAGATAAAAATATCAGTTATTTTAGTCGGTGTAAAGATGATGGCACATTTTTGTCGCCAAATTGAAGGAAGTGCTACCGCCGACTGTGAACACGAAACAAACTACCGCCATTATATTTGTTTCGAGAACCAATATTGTGGGAATAAATCCATAAACAAAAGCAGTATAGTTGTGAAAATCAATTACAAATGGCACAAAAACGCCCCGAGTCGCGAATAAACAAAGGAAGCAAGTATTGAGCTGACGTCAAGAATATCAACAGCAAAATATGATGAGCGTTTTGTTCGTGTCCGTTGTAACACAATGCTTCGATTTTGAAATTTATAACCATCATTGATGTAAAAATAGTTTTGTCGAAGCAAAAGAATTTTAAAGAGCTATAGGGCCTCTTTCGTTTATCCGGTTCACTCTTTTCAACTGGTTTAACCTATATAGGAAAGAAGAGTACAGGCACAGATCGGGACCAAGGCTGACCGCAGGGAAACTCGGCACGTGATTGGCCGAAACCAAATAGCACACTCCTAAGCTGTATCAACTAGTTTTTGGTATTTCCACAAAAAAAGGTCGAATCACATATACATAATTACATTTCAGAAAATGTTATCAAATATAGTATATTATAAGAAATAATCCGAAACGATTCTAATTTCTTCATTTAGTGCTATTTATGACAGAAATTCCGAAACTTTGCATTTTTAGTCTAAATGCGTTCATGTATCATAGGATTTTATGTCTCACCTGAACTGTTTCATTAGGCTATGAGAAAGCAGCTCTAGAGATTAGATTGAAGCGTTCCGATGACACTGACTCTACAAAGGAGCATTTCTAAATTTACATTTCAGATATTTGACGTTGTTTCTTGATTATTAATTCATCCAAACTTGAGTTCCTGAATTTATTTTGTGCATTTGTAACTTGATCATTTCCTGTTTTGTCTACCAAGCGATTACTTATCGTAAATACGAATCTGGTGGTGTTTTGTGACAGAATAAGTTACGTGTATTTATCTAATAAAAAATCAAAGTATTTGTCAATTGAAACTTATTCATTTTAGAATCCGATTACAACAGCTGCACTATACATATTTATATATATACAAAATACTGAGGCAGTTTGCTGAAATATCTATCATGCTGTCATTTCACTTCCTATCGTCTAATGTATGCGCAGCTGCACCTGAGTACATCTTCCCACGTGTTGACATTTAGATTGTCGATACAGATCGTTCATTTCATTTACGACAAAACAGCTACCAGTGTGAATTCGATGGCCGCTTGTCACGTGATCGTCTAAAAGGCGGGAACATATGCCACATCCGGTCGTGTCAGACATTTTAAAAGGCACGTGCATATTTCATACGACTCTAAGCACGATACTGGTCACCAGATATCAATGTATGGAAAAATACGTGCAAATTTTTTCAAACGATAGTATGCTTTGTCAATATAAAAATAAGTGCCAATACGATCATTTAGTATGCATATACGATTGTGCGAACTCTCGGGAAGAGTACGTGCTCAATCTATCAAACAGACCCGTATATAATGCATAAACGCCATTTCTATAACGCATTTAAGAGAAATAAAGAACTCGAAAACGATTTGAATTTTCAGTGATTGTCCGAGGGTCACGACGAATCATTGTCAGTTAACACAGCCAACGTCGTCCTTTGTCCTCAAACAGGGAGGCAGTTAGACCATTATTGTAGATTTCAAGCGCAGGGACCCGAAGATTCAAGTTGCGACAGTTCAGCTATGTTTTGGCCTAAATTGATGTGTTCGGGGTAATATTAGACGTTTTAGGCGTTAATATATACTATCGGTAAAATGCCACCCCGATATATGCAATGATGTCACGTGTTTACCATCATTCACAAGGGCAAGGCACAGACTAACCCCAGGGCCAGGCACAGAATAACCCCAGGGCCAGGCACAGAATAACCCCAGTGCCAGGCACAGACTCACCCCAGGGCCAGGCACAGACTAACCCCAGGGCCAGGTACAGACTAACCCCAGTGCCAGGCACAGACTAACCCCAGTGCCAGGCACAGACTAACCCCAGGGCCAGGCACAGACTAACCCCAGTGCCAGGCACAGACTAACCCCAGTGCCAGGCACAGACTAACCCCAGGGCCAGGCACAGACTATCCCCAGTGCCAGGCACAGACTAACCCCAGTGCCAGGCACAGACTAACCCCAGGGCCAGGCACAGACTAACCCCAGGGCCAGCCACAGACTAACCCCAGGGCCAGGCACAGACTATCCCCAGTGCCAGGCACAGACTAACCCCAGGGCCAGGCACAGACTAACCCCAGTGCCAGGCACAGACTAACCCCAGTGCCGGGCACAGACTAACCCCAGTACCAGGCACAGACTAACCCCAGTTCCCTGCCCACATTGGAAAGGAGTGTGTGTAAGTGGCGCATTGTTACATGTCAACATTCTTTAAAGATCTAAAATTAACCATAGGTCCAAACATAGCTCAAATGTAACAAATCCTCATGTAACTGTGATTCCACGGACGAAGTTCTCCCCAAAGTAATTATTATGAGCTGCATAATAAACCGACCGAAACAGGAACAATAACATGAAAATAACACGGAAAATAAACGAATCATGAACATCAACATAGCCGTAAAAAGGTTCACCTACTTACACAGTGCCAATATGTTGGCTATGTTACATGTAAGATGTCATAGAATAATATCAATAATGACAAAAGTGTATTATAAACATTCTCGAATAACAGTGTCTTTCTTTCCTGTACTTCTAGAATATTTCATGACGAAATCGAAGGTTCTGTATGCGCCACCTTGTGGACGATATAAATAGATGGGCTTGACCCTTTGATGTACATCAAAAGAATCGTGCGGCATCATAACGGTAAAATTGTCTGGCTTTGAAGACGGGTGTCGCTCTTCCGTAGCCTAATCTTCAAAGGCTAGAAATCAGCATAGCAATTGATAAGAGATTTATTCACATGAGATCAATCAAATAGCTAAACGCGTGTCTTCGATTTCACCATGACATATTCCAGGGGAGCAAAAAACAGCGTAAGTATGCGCAACCCCTGGAATCTCGAGGATGTACAATAAATTGATCGCGACATTATTTCGTCAGCACACCAAAGACCAAACAGACAGCAGTAATGTTCTGCAGAACCTCGATATAATGCATTTCGTTCCATTGCCCTCTCACTTACCGCCAACACATTTCAATGTCTCTTTTTCTCATTTCTTTATATGTTTTCCCCAATTTATCGCTAGAAACCGTATATTGCGCCGACCGAAAATTCTCCGGACAAATGATTGCAGTTTAACGAGATTTTACTGCGTACCAAACCAAACCAAACCGGAAGGCCCTTCTAGTACATGTTGTAGACCTCACGACAATGAACCCTAATATATATGTATGCATTGTTTCATATTGCTCAAGCTACATCGTAATACTAACTGTATTTGTGTTTTATGCAGATTAAGTATAAATCATCAGAAAGTACGGTGTAGGAGATAGATCTAGAAAAAGTATATTTTCAGGTCTCTCGAGGCAAGTTCGGAGCTATTTAGCACGCATTGTATACGAGTTTAGATTTCCCAAGCAAAGGTGAAGCAATGGGTGTGTAATTTCAGGGTTTCAAAAGCAATAAAGGCGTTTATAATGAGCAAGAAAGATGGAAATCTGTTGATAGGGTGGGCGTGTGGAAACTGCCTTACTCACTGTTCATAGGTGCAAATTATACTATCTTTGTCCGTATTACGATTCCCTGTAAATTTTGATATTCCCACAGTGTATATGTGTCTGGTGGAGCAGGTAAGTGGTGGGACTGTTAATTAGACACGTAGATTAGACCATTATCATGGACAGATATGCTTTTCATAGGGACTTTGGCAGACATGCATTACACAGGTTCTTAGACAGACATGCATTACACAGGGACTTGGGCAGACATGCATTTCACAGGGACTTGGACAGACTACACAGGGACTTGGGCTTGTATCGACATGGATCACAAGGGGACTTGGGCAGACATGCATTAGACGGGGATTTGGGCAGACATGTATTACACATGGACTTGGGCAGACATGCATTACACATGGACATGGGCAGACATGCATTACACAGGGACTTGGGCAGACATGCATTACACAGGGACTTGGGCAGACATGCATCACAAGGGGACTATGATTCGTTACCTCCCATGTTTACTCAATACATTGCGACCTTTCTAGTCAGGATTTCGATCATTTGAAAGGGTGTATGGTATTATTCAGAGAAAGTTTCTAATAAACTAGAAAATGTCTGTAAGACATAAATGCAACCCCCCCCCCCCAACAGTGACCTTGGCCTTGACCTTGAAACCCTGAAACACAACAATATCCGCAGTATACTGATACTTGACCTTTGCATAAAATTTGACCAAAATCCATGAAGGAATGAAGCATACTTGACTTTTGTATAAAGTTTGACCAAAATATGTCAAAGTTGCTAAGTGTTTACATTGAATCGGGACAGGACGATTTTCTATATATAGCGAGTGTGACCTTGGCCTTTACCTTGGATCCCTGAAATGAAATACAATGATGTCCGAAGTATAATCAGACTTGACCCTTGTATAAAGATTGACCAAAATCTGCCAAAGAATGAAGTTGCTAAGTGTTTAAATTGAATCCGTTGATGATTTTCTATATATAGCGAGTGTGACCTTGGCCTTTACCTTGGATCCCTGAAATACAACGGAGTTCGAAGTATACTCATACTTGACCTTTGCATAAAATTTGACCAAAATCCATGAAGGAATGAAGCATACTTGACTTTTGTATAAAGTTTGACCAAAATATGTCAAAGTTGCTAAGTGTTTACATTGAATCGGGACAGGACGATTTTCTATATATAGCAAGTGTGACCTTGGCCTTGACCTTGGATCCCTGAAATGAAATACAATGATGTCCGAAGTAGAATCATACTTGACCTTTGTATAAAGTTTGACCAAAATCTGTCAAAGTTGCTAAGTGTTTACAATTTACATTGAATCGGGACGCCAAAATCTGTATAGGACGTAAAACTAAACTAAACAAACGGGTATCCAGGGAGACGCAACCGAAAAAAAAAAGAGCAGGGAATTGAGAAAAAAGAACGAATAAACAAATGAGCGAGATATAAACGAAAATTTAGACATATCAAACATGAATTCAAAATGGAAATCATAGGGACAGGGCCCACTTGTAAAAAACCCCCATCTCAACTCTTGAGATTTCCTCAAGTCTAAGATTTCCCATAGACAATACATTGCTTGAGATTTTCCTTAACTTTGAGATGTTTTATACAAGTGGACCCAGATATTTTGGGAGCATACCAGAGAATAATAAAGTACAATTGGATGAATAAATACCAGTGCTCAGGATTATAGATAAAGAATTGTCATGCTCTACGAAACTTCAGTTCGAAGGAGAGATAATTCACCCCTAAACCTCGATGTAACGTCTTTCGTTTCAGCCTTGGAATTTGGGAGTGAACCAATGTACTTTAAACTTTTGAAGATCCTTTAAAAATTCCTTTGACTGATTAGAACCCTAAAGAGATGCCAGTTTGATGTTGTGTTACATATATGGTTTGGTTAGTCTAAACCATACGTTTTTTGGCCAAAATAACAGATTTTTGTTGTCCAAGACGCACAACATAAACGAAATTAGACGCATGAAAGCTGTTCATCTCAATTCTTTTGCCCCTGAATTTCAATATAATGATTTTCGAGAGAGGGTGGTCTTGTAATACTGGTTCAAAGTGAAGGTCGTGTTTGTATGCTTGTGACTTCTTTTCTACAGTTATTTTATCGCAGTGATTCAGGTCATGGTAATGTTGCAGCAGTAATAATAATAGAGTAAGTGTGCAAACTCGACAAATATCCTCCCATTCCAGAGGGATTCAACCTTCGATTGAATATTCCAAAACATTTGTTTTTACGCACAAGCTGTTTGAATGGTCGTAAAAATAAGCGGTTTAGTCCCCTTTTATACAATGTACACCGTTAAATTTAACTTTCAAAGTGCCGCTAGGATTTTCCTTATAAGACTTATATTTCGATTTCCTTAAATCTTAGCAATGTCTGCACCTGGAAGAAAATTGATTAGTGTAATTCAGGATGTTTCGGGGAACCGAACAAATTTCAAAATTTCTTTATCCGAGGATATTTTTTTTTCTTAAACTTTGCCTAAAACGTTTCCCTTTGAGGGGGTTGGAAAGTTGTTTCGAGAAACAGAAAATATTAGAAAGTCGTTGTGAAATTACAGACTGAAATATGTATACAAATGCTACACTTCGCGCCAAACAAACCCTTACGGAAAATATATACATCGTCAATGAAAGAAACATTTCAATCTGTTATCTCGGCCATCAATTGATAAGTTATGTTAAGAGGCACGTGTAAATGGTAGGAAGTGTCAAATTCTGTATCAGATCTAAAGACGCCCCGACAGATCCCCAGGTACCAAGACCCAGCACTCCTAATGCACCCTGACAGACAGTTTGAGATTGCTCCCGAGTCCCGTAGATCCCTAGGTACCTGGGGCCACCACCACTAATGCCCCCTGGCGGAGACAGTATGATAATTCGTTCACATACACACACTCTCTGTTTTATGAAATGTTTTACAAATGACATCCTTGAAAACTGCATAAACATTCATCATTTATCACTCTCGGTGGCCGCGTGTCAGAATCATTGTCAACTGGACAAGCCTTACATAATGTCATGGGACTCGAGATCTTCCGTCCTAACATCACACAACAAATTCATTATCTGCCTTTTAAACGAGAGATTACGATCTACCGGTGTGTCCTCCCCAAACACCAGTCCGTGATGGATTAGGGTGGTGTATTAGTCCCCGTCTCCTCCCCCGGGCCGATCAATCAGGGTATGGTACCGCTGGTAGACCGAGGTGACCTTACATACACAGATCTAAAACACGACCGACTCTGTAATTATATGTAAATGGCTGTGGTATATTCCTTTTTTATACTGGCTACTTAAGTTAATACCACGAGATGGATGTGTGGATTATAATAGTTTCAACTTTTTTATGAATAATGGTGACTTGTCCTGCAAATAATATAAGGGCTAACGAGTGGTTGTACACATCACTCATACCTCAAATGGGCCCCTACTTGGTCCGTCTGTCTCAAATAATTCTTTGCTGCGTTTATTTAAGATTCACGGTAAAGTTTAAAATGCATTGATAAAGTTACGTTTGTTGCTGTCTTACTCAATGCATGCAATCTAGTTTGAAACATTTTTTTTGAATTAAATTTTTGTGTGTGTTACCACGGAATTAGATTATCTAAGTCCGTGGTGTTACAAACAGCAAACCTCTAAATATCAGCAACGCAATCAGAAGAAAAAAGCGGTAAAATATATGTTTTTCCATTTTGTTTCAGAGACTGAAACAATGACCTTCTTAAAATGTGGTTGAATAGAAAAAAAAGGGTTGGTGCCAGATCAAAACGGCATTAAGATTGTATGCCATCTAACCCGTACCCTGGATAGTGTTAGATTATCTCCCTTGTATATATACGACCTGTGACGTTTGATGAGTTATCTCCCTTTCACACATTACATATGTAATTCCATACACTCTATAACTGTTATTTGTGTTTATAGATATCCCCCTTACACACTCTACCTGGGACTAGTGTTGGCTTTGTCACTTTAGCATAATACCCATTGTTTCTTTTAGTAATCTCCCTTTTTCAGCCCCCCCCCCCTCTTAACTTGTGTGGTATACCAGTAGAACATTGGGCTAGGACAGGACACTCTCAGAACACTGTGGTTTTCCCTATTTGCCCCCCCCCCCCTAATTTGTGTGGTATACCAGTAGAACAATGGGCTAGGACAGGACACAGAACACTGTGGTTTTCCCTATTTGCCCCCCCCCCCTAATTTGTGTGGTATACCAGTAGAACAATGGGCTAGGAAAGGACACAGAACACTCACAGTCATTGATTATATTTTGTTTGTTTCATCTTTACTATCTATCATAAAAGTTTCGCAAGGGAGTTAGTTTTCTTTTTCTCAAATGATTTTATAACAGTCATGCCAGCAAAATCAGTTTCCAATGCATAGATACAGTTTTTGGCAGTGAACAATGTAACTGGATTGTGTAAGAGTTATCTCCCTTACACTAAATAACAGTGATTTGTGCACGAGTAACAGATTGAAAATCACACTTAATATTAAATACCATCCTCATTGACGTCATCAGTTTATCATAAAATCACTGAATATAGCTTTGCCACTCATGAGAAATAGTTTACATGTCACTTCATGTGGAACACTTTAAAAAGAAGAAGCTACAAAAACAAAAGAAAGGTAGTCTATAAATTAAACTGGTCTTGAAACCTTGCAATTTGACCTGTATTCAATGTACCCTACTTAAAGGCCTACCATTGTGATGTAGCATTGTCCATCAGGCTCTTATCTTTTTTCACACAGATAAATTTATCAGCTGATGGCAATATTTTTAACCTTCACAAGTAAGATTAATCACTTCCCTGTGTACAATGCATTGGGATTCACATCTCACCGAATCCAGATAATTGCTCGATGTCAAATATCAACAAAAATAGAATTAACAGATATTGATAATGTCTTATATTCAGGAATGTTAGTGACCCCCCACCCCACCCCACCCCCCACCCCTCACTGTTTTGCTAGTGGAAATCATTTTCAGTCATTTAAACAATGGTTAAATATTTGCTATTTTTACATGTAATTTTGTGAATAATACTTCACATCCAATCATGAAAACAAATCTACTGCTGACCCTTATGCCTTCCTGAGTAGTTAACAAATGTAGATACTGATGTTTCAAATTTTAATTTTCACCTTTAGCAGCAGTTTTAGCAATAGCTTAATATAGGTGAATACCTTATTGTGTGACTTCCACTATTAACCTTCAATCTGTCCAGCCTTAATACATCTTTTTATCTTAGTAAATAATAATTGGAAGATAATTTACAGTAATGAAGATAATTGTTTTGACAGAAAAAACAACTTCAACTGGTTTTTATCAAAGTTTCTTTTTAACCAAGTGACCTCGACTGTGACCTTGACTCTCCAGAAACTTGTCATTTACTTATTTTGCCTTGGTGAAAAACTTTAAGTATTTAATCTTAGTTTTTATGTTTATTCCTTTTAGAGATATTTTGTTAATATTCCTCCTCAATAAACAGGAATATATTTTTAAGTTAAATTTTATTTTATTCATTTAACACAACTATGAAAAAAGTGTTATCAGTTATTGGCCAAGATGGATTTATCAAGGGGATCTCAATGTCGAAGGAAACTGAAGTACACATAGAAAACCAACATTTTTGGACAGGTAACACAATATCTTTTCTTGTCCAATTGGGAAACCGATCCTGGCCATCTTGGTTTAAGTGAGTGTGCTATTTGGGATAATCCACTGCACAACCCGACCACACAAGGAAAATATTTATACAGAAAAATACAAGTGATTTATATTAATTGATGACACGGGTCCCATACTGGCAATGTTTACACAACTAATAGAGGGATATATCTACTGCAATTCTACTTCTCAGAAGAGGTGTTCGCCCAGCAAGTGTTTCAACACCATTAGTAATTTCTAGTACCATATATTATGACAGAAACACTCAGGAAATCCAAACTGCACTTTCGTTTTTTATCAAGTAGGCCCTGTGTCCTGTGAAGTGGGCCTTTTATCTCTGTAATTTATATAGGTCTGGGTAGTACTTGCCCCCCTCCCCCAACTTTCCATCCATACACTCACCCCATAGTAAAATACTGAGGCAAGACAAATGATATAATTTGTGAAGGAATACTGTATACCTGAACATTGGCAGCATTTCAATTTTCACCTTTTTTGCCCGCTGTAATAAGGGCAAATTTACCATAACACCGAATATAATTAGGAAACAACATATTCTAAATAGTTATGACATTTTAAGGGCAAAATGAACACTGGGTGAACATGGATGGCCCATGTTTGACTGGGTAAAAGTTTCCTGGGATACAGTCCTAAATTGTAAAGCTATTAAATTCTGGATGACCATTAACATCTTACATTGTGTCTGGACCCTGTAATGCCTGCCCTGTCAACCCCTACCCCTCACAGCCCTACTCATATAGAGGGCATATCAATATGTCACTTCCCTTTGCCCAAAACTCATATACAGGGCCAATTCAAAGGACTGGAGGCGTCAGTGGTCATTTCTGGCCTCATCAGGGAATTAGAATTATTTGGCCTATTCGTAATCTGGGATAAATAAAGTACACAAATATGAAATTTCTCATTCATTCGACAAGTGGTATCCCGTCTTTGCGTATTGCAGAGGTATCTTCTCTTGAGAGCAGGGATTGATTGTTACGTCATTTGTTTGTGAGAGTAACGTCATCAATTTTAGAGAAAACGACGTAATTTTCTCACACGAACCAATGACGTAACATTCAATACCTGCTCTCAAGAGAAGATAACTCTGCAATACGCAAAGACGGAATAGGAGATATGGTGCAACAAAGAGCAGTACAAACCACTGTTTTTTTCACAATAAATGCATAAATCGTCTATTGTGTGCTACTTAACTTGATAATTGGCCATTTCAAGCAAATAAACAAAACACTGAAAAGGACCCATAATGCCCTAAGTTCTTGATATCATAACACAAGGAATACTACATGAAACTACTATTTTTCACCACATTTTTGTAGATGGTTCTGCTCCCTGTGCTGTCTCCCATCTTCAAAACATTTAGAGAGACATGTATCAATATGTCTAGTCCCTGTGTCCACAAATACATTTATATATATAAGGATAAGACAAATTGATATCTTAGCAATAGGAAAACTGTATAAAGAGACCACCAATGGAAAATCCAAAACATGGTCTCTTAACACAGGTGATCTCTAAAGACAGGTTCAATTCACAATGAAATTGGGAACATTTTAAGTGACTAGATTATTTGTTTTGAATCTATTTCTTAATTCTTTTTTATTGTGTTCTTCCTTGGAAAGAAACCAAAACAAATAAAATATTGTTTAAAGTCACTGATATCTACAAATCCAAAATGAAATCACAACATCAGTTACAGTAGTACCCTAAGCACAGGTGGTCTCTTTACAGGGGTGGTGTCATAAGCAGGTTTGACTAGCTCATTTGTTATTGAATCTATTATTTTGTTGTGTTTGATTGTGTTGTTCATTGAAAAGAAACCAAAACAATCTAGAACTGTAAGCCAAAGGCTAACTAATACCCCCGCTGCTATATGAACCAGAACTGTAAGTTAAAGTCTAACTAAGGCAAAGCATCGCAAAGCAATCCATACTCTCCGACCAGTAACAAGTATTTCCCACAAAGGGGCATACCTCCATCACAAAGGTCGAAATCCCAAATTAAAATGCCGGTGCACAACTACATAAGATACCGATCATTCATGCAAAGTTTCAATGAAATCCACCTGTTATTTAAGGAGGAGTTGCATGGACAAGTGTTTCACACAAAGGGGCATAACTCCATCAAAAAGATTCAAAATCCCAAATTAAAATGCTGGTGCACAACTACATAAGATACCGATCATTCATGCAAAGTTTCAATGAAATCCACCTGTTAGTTAAGGAGGAGTTGCACGGACAAATGTTTCGCACAAAGGGGCATAACTTCATCAAAAAGATTCGAAATCCCAAATTGAAATGCTGGTGCACGTGTACAGACAGACAGACAGACGGACAATATAATAAAGTACTGTTTAAACTTCCTAATATGTGATATCTATGATTTTTATATCAATACAGCTGATACCTTCATGTCATTGCTGTAAAAAGGAATTAAGTATAAGACACTACATATATTATTTCATTTATTGATACAAAAAGTAATGAAAATAAATAACTTTGCATAGCTCACATTATGTTTCAAAAACAATGTAACAGAGGTAAATAAATAGAAACGTAACTGAAGGTTGACTAGTCAAGCCGTCTAATGTCCAGCAGAGTCAGTAAAAATACAGGTTTAATAAAAGCTTCATAATTCTATAGAGAAATTTTAAAAACACGAACTTCTTAATATTAAGTTCAGAATGTGGGTATTAGATGTATAACATATCATTAGCAGGTTAAAACATCATCATCATAAACTGATGACTGAGCTTGAATTCAAACTTTCACATTACATCATTCACCACGAAACATGTTCTTCAGCTGAGTCAAGATGTTCAAAGCCTGACTGGCTTAACGGGTCATTAATAAAATTTAAGAAAAATATGTTATATACAAAAATGTTTGAAAATATATTTATTTATTTATTCATTTTGTATTTCCTATCTACAGATTGTAATTTTAAATCACTTAAGACACAAATGAAGTTTTGAATATAGATAATTATGACATACATTAGACAGATTTTTTCGTTAAGTTGTCATTAAGCTAACCAAACTTTGAAAAACTCAACAATAAACACAAATATGACTGCAAATTTTCAAACATTTCACAAAAATAGAATTAGCAACAATGGCTGGTTAATTGCCTAATCTGACATTGAACAAATCAGCCCTGGTTTTCTGCAGTGCTGAAGATCAGGCTACAGAGACGCAGCTGTGGAAACATTGTCAGTGACGAGATTATTGATGGAATGAGTAACACTGCTAAATAGATTCCACACTTCTAGTTGTCTCCCCTCACCTCAGCTGACACGGTGAAACCTACAACACTCTGGAGGTGTCTATTTCCTATTAGCAGCCCTTGTATCTTACAGGGTTGTCTATTTTTCCCGTTAGCAGTCCTAGTGTTTCTAAGAGTAGCTGTCAGTCAAAAAAATCCTCAAGGTCAATGTTAGGATCAAGGAGATCGTCCTTGAAGGGTGTCAAGTCTATCTGGTTGAGAATTAGATTTTCAAATGTCTCCTCCAGTTCTGTCTCTCCTATGAGAACGGCTCCCTGCATAGTGCCATTCCTAAGTACCACCTTGATGTATTCCTTACCTGTAACACAGGTACACATTTTTAATTACAAGTACACATATTACATTACAGGTATACACATAATTAATTACAGGTACAGATATCTAATTACAGGTGTACATATTTAATTACAAATACACATATAACATTACAGGTATACACATAATTAATTACAGGTACACATATTACATTACAGGTATATACACATAATTAGTTGCAGGTACACATATTAAATTAAAGGTATACACATATTACATTATAGGTACACATATTACATTACAGGTATACACATAATTAATTACAGGTACAGATATCTAATTACAGGTACACATATTTAATTACAGGTACACATATTATATTACAGGTACACATATTACATTACAGGTACACATATTACATTACACATATTACATTACAGGTATACACATAATTAATTACAGGTAAAGATATCTAATTACAGGTTCACATAATTTATTACAGGTACACATATTACATTAAAGGTATACACATAATTAATTAAAGGTACACATATAACATTACAGGTATACACATAATTAATTACAGGTACAGATATCTAATTATAGGTACACATCATTTATTACAGGTACACATATTACATTACAGGTATATACACATAATTAATTACAGGTACACATATTACATTACAGGTATATATACATTATTAGTTACATGTACACATATTACATCATAGGTACACAAATTACATCACAGGTACACATATTACATTACAGGTACACATATTACATCACATGTACACATATTACATTACAGGTATATACACATAATTAGCTACAGGTACACATATTACATCACAGGTACACATATTACATTACAGGTATATATACATAATTGGTTACAGGTACACATATTACATTACAGGTATATACACATAATTAGTTACAGGTACACATATTAAATCACAGGTACACATATTACATCACAGGTACACATATTACATTACAGGTATACACATATTTAGTTTAAGGTACACATATTACATCACAGGTACACATATTACATTACAGGTATATACACATAATTACATTACAGGTACACATATTACATCACAGGTACACATATTACATCACAGGTACACATATTACATTGCAAGTATACACATAATTAATTACAGGTACATGTACACATATTACATTACAGGTATACACATAATTAATTACAGGCACATGTACACATATTACATTACAGGTATACACATAATTAATTACAGGCACATGTACACATATTACATTACAGGTATACACATAATTAATTACAGGCACATGTACACATATTACATTACAGGTATACACATATTTAGTTTAAGGTACACATATTACATCACAGGTACACATATTACATTACAGGTATATACATAATCAATTACAGGTACACATATTACATTACATTACAGGTATATACAAATAATTAGTTACAGGTACACATATTAAATTACAGGTACAAATTATCTATAACATATACAGAATTTCTTTACAGGTATCATATTACATAAGAGATATTTAATTACATGTAAATATCTTCAATCACTTATTTCTTCTTACAGGGACAGAAATCAAATAAGAGGCTTGTTTTTTTTTGTGTAGAAAAATACATGTCTTCCCTTATTAGCCAATATTCTTTTCCCTTCCCATTGAAAAATAAATATGCTAATAAAGACAAATTACACTGATTTCTCTACAGTATAGCAACCCTTTTCACGGTAGTTATCTTGACACATCCACCAAACCTCTTAGGAGATACTACCACCTTTAAGATGAACTTCCAATTATTATTTTTTTTACATTTTTGAGGGGTTGAGTTTAGATTTTGTCGCAGGTTGTAGGGAATATGAAATGGTTTTTATATGACAAAGCTTTTAAGGTATCTCAGCTTTCTGCATGACATGACTTTCATTGTATACAGGTAAGACAACAACAATTCAAATGAAAAGTAGAAACTCTTTCTGGTACATGTAAGTAACAAAAGGTTTTCTTGGTTATCTCCCCTACACCAGTTGTCGAACACTTTATCAGAAATGGCTGATTCTATACAAATATGTCAAAAAAACAAAACAGTTTCAATTATTTCAGTTCATCACAGGGACTAGCATGACACTGATAACACATTTCTCCATTTCTTTCTGTCCAGGACAGATAATAAAGAGCCCTGCCAGAGGATAGGATAGTATATATTTATTACACTAGTATGGGTTTTAATTTGTTCATTTTTAAATGTAGATTACCAATAATTTTTAGCAATATTTCACTACATGTACTTGAAAAGTTCTGAACTTTCCAGAAAGTTCACCAGTGATGTCAAATGAAAGAAAAAAATGATAAAAAAAACCCCAAAAAATCCAAATAGACATGTAAAACCCACATTTTAGTGAAACAACTTTCACCTGTCAGACTATCTATGTGTTAATTTAAGGTAACTGATATCTATTAACCAATGCATTTACTCTATATATCTAAGCACAGCTAAATCCTACACTACCTATCTTGAAGTAAATTTCTGTATCCATGCATAGAAACCCGATGGCCTTGACACGGCACAACCTACATATTTTTTACATCAAAATTTAAAATTGCTCTATGTCTTGTACCCACACTATTCCATTCAGACATTGTTTTTCATATGTACAAAAAAGCGTGATAAAATTAGCAGGTCCAGCAATTGTCTAAAGTCAGTAAGGAGTTGCACAGGATCAGAAGGCAGAGTTAAATCAGTGACCATGCCCTCAATTGGTAGAGCGTCTGTCTAGAATTTGGAGGGTCGTGGGTTTGAACCCTGATCTGGCTGTGTATTTCTTTTCTCTTGTTACACCGGAGAAATATTCTCCTCTCTCCTTTTATTCCTATCTTGAGCTTTTCAGATTTACAATAATACTAAAATATAATAGTTTTAGCAGGGGAGTGTGTGTACATTACATTTTATGCAGGCATAAAAAGTATTTGGATACTTTTTGGTAAGGGCGTTCATTTAATACACGTACATGACACTGGGATGGATACTACAGTATATATCGGTCATCTGTAGGACCAGACTGCAGACTTACCTTTGGTCATCCTTAATAGGAGTTCATGGTCACCCTCTAAACCTTGAGCATTGAATTTTCCCAACAAAATTACCTGGAAAAAATGAAAATACACATTTGATTGACTTTACAATGTTTATGATGCTGTACAAGGGGAGGTAACTTGTACAGAAGTGGAGGCATGCATTCTTCTTTCAAACAAAAATGAAAATAAAGTTTAACTTCTGATTTACATTCACAATATTGGGAAGTTGTTTGTGAATCCTAATTTGTAGGATCCCTGTACCACTGCCAAAATCTGTAACTAAGTATTGGAAATAGTTTATTCTAGCATTGCTATAACATTGATAAATTACTTCTGAAAAGGAAACCAATTACTTTGCAGGACTTTCGTGAGAAATGATAAAGATGAAATAAACAAAATACGATCAATTAAAGTGTTCTGGTAAAAAAAACACCACAGGGCCTGACCAGGATTCGAACCCGGAACTTCTGACTGCTAAACTATCTCACTAACCTACTGAGCTACCTGGTCAACGAAAGTGTCCTAGCCCAGCTGTGCTACAGTTATATCTAAACAGGAGTAACAGGGAGGTTACTGCATAAAGGTAAGAACACGTACAGTGCAGTGGGACAGGGATCCTTAAGAAAACCAAACAATCATTTGTTTCAACAGCTCACCAACTTTTTTTAAAAATCTTCCTCTTGTGCCATTCTAGTTTTGGTTTGCAAGTTAAGATGTTTTACAGTCTTTTATTAAAATAAATTAAATTATTCCAGCCATCAAATAATTTTTACACTCTCCATGCATTTAACAAACTATCACTGTGTAGAGTCACATAAATGACTTCTATGGCATTGGATTTTCTTCTACACCTAACGTACACGTACATGTCCCCTTAAAACTTTATGGGTAAAGGACTTTCAACTTGCACTTATTTTGTTTTCACTTTAGAAAAACTCTTCAATTGCAATATTTTTTGGTGTGTTTTAATTAAGTCCTTTTAATTGCTATGGTCATTTAACTCATTTACCCCTGAAGTTTCATAATGAACTATTCCAACCTTTGAATTGGAAGGGTTCAAATGTGTCTTCAAGGGTTAATGAGTTAAGGACAGGCCTGGAGAAAAACCAATGACCTGCGGCCGCCAGTACCTGGCAACTGCCCCACATAGGCTTCTAACCCGTGACCCACGGGTGGAGGGCTATTGATCTTGGATGGTAAGAAGCCCTAACCACACAGCCACTGTGGCCCCTTTCCCTTTGGATAGAAGTTTCCATGAAACAAGGCCTCACAATATATGTATGACTATGTAACACTATTTTCAATAATACACTTTGAGGATATTATTCAGCGGAAACTTATTACCTAAACACATATAATGGTAACTGAAATTCTATGTAATGAGGGTGTTTCTTTACTTAACAGTAATAATATTGTGATTACATATATAGTTTCACCAAATTCATCTTGGTCAATACTTTTTGTTAAGATTATGATATAGGTTTTGGAAAAGACAATTGAGAATTAGAACATGGAGGCAGCAATAACGAGTGAAGAGCACTTAATATGACCACTACGCTTATTGACTCTCTCTCCAAGCAAAATTTGCAAGTGACCCTAATAAATGAAAGATATTTTCTTTATCACTGTTTTTCAATGTTTTTGAGAACTATGGATGAATTTATGAATATTTCCTTGCTTGTTGTTATAACCTGATCATTTAAAATCCTTATACATTAAATTTTACTTTTGATTTCAACTGTTCTGAAAATATACTAGTTTAAAATTTTGCGTTAAGTTGTCATAAAGCTAAACAAGGCCTTGAATTATTGCATACTGTTGTCAAGTCGGGCTTCAGCTGCCGTCTCTTTGAGGTGATGATAATTAGATGAGTATGAACTAATGATGATACATTTCAAAGACCTGCATTGTGTACCTCTATTGTATAGGCCTTCGTCACATCTTTATACCTTTTTATACCAATGTGAAGAGTTCAGTCACACATAGCAGGTGTGATAACTAGCCGGGGTAAACAATGTAAGGTCACGACACTGATTACTTAACATGCCCAGGTGTGAAAAAAGACCCCGGCCGGGGTCCGGTTGTGTAACACATCAACAGAATTAATATTATACCACATACATGTATATCCAGATGTCTACGCATTTTTACATATGCAAATGCCTTTTGCAGGTGATCAAGTGAAGCAGACTACATTTGTACCTTCCCCCCTTTTACATACCCAGTAAATGTAAAAAAATAATAATTAATGTGCATATTTATTTTCTCTTTCACAGATTTACATTTTTATCATTTGAATCTATTCAAACTCAATTCAAAATTAAACATCATATATAATATTTGTTACTTATGTGGAGCATGTTGCCATCTCAAGAGGTACACCTGGGTATTTATTACAGTGATCAATACAGCTGGTACATATAATATCACACCTACCCATTCATTATAAGATTTGTTTATAAATGTATTTTCCTGAATTATGTACAGGGTACAAAATGAAGTATGGGACTCAGATTATTGCATTATGGTAGTCAGGAAAACCACAGAGTAGGTTGATAATTACAGTGTAGTCAGGAAAACCACAGAGTAGGTTGATAATTACAGTGTAGTCAGGAAAACCACAGAGTAGGTTGATAATTACATAATGTATTTAATAGTCAGAACAACCAAACAATTGGTAGATAAATACAGCTACAAAATAAAAATGGTTGGATAATTTTGATACGGTAGTCTTGAAACCACAAAGTAAGTTGATTATTACAATATTGTGGTATACCAATTGTAGCAAATAGTAGATTGTCAGGAAAAAACCCAGACCATACTTACCATATTTATCTGCAAATAAGCCCCCACCCCTAGTGAAAAAATAATTACCAAAAGTAGGGAGGGGGCCTAATTGCAAGTATCCCCCTGTTTACAAATGTCTGCCATCTTGGATACATATGTACCATTGTCTTGATCTATGACCACACTACATATCATGTATTTATATTATATAAGATAATGGTAATTCTTTAAAGTGCAAGATGGCAGTGAAAATTAACAGGCAATCTCCCTTCAAAATATGGAGACTTGATTGCAAGCAAGTTTTAATCTTTTTACAAACTGATCGTCATGAGCTCATGTTTTTTACCTTGAAGCCAAAGAACTTTGTCACATGTGCAAACATCTCGAAGCAGAAATCAAGGGAGACAACCTCATTCCTGACCTTGGCCACCATACATTGAGCCGTGTACGCACCCATCTGTCTAGCCTGGGTCCACAGTCGCATCTGACATGAAAATCTTTTTAATAACTTTAGATATTAATGACAAGTGATCAATTTTTTCTAAAGAATTAAGGTTATCTTTCCCTGATTGCATTTTTGAGAATAATGTATCAAAAAAGCCAACAAGAGTACTGCGGGGCAGAACAATATACGCCCATCGAATGCCGTATAGTGTTATTATACTTACTTACATTGAAATAAGATCTGCATCATTCTAAGAGTGGTTAGCTGACATGCTATAAAAAATGTAGAAAATCTCCGGAGAAAAAAAATCAAATACCGAAGTGAACAAAAGGCAATAACTTTTGCAAAAATTATTGAATCAAAATTCTTTTAAGGGAGACACAACTTCATACCATGATTATAATGTATACCAAGTTACAAATAGATCCGTTGAAAAATGTAGGAGGAGATTGCTGGACAAAAATCAAATACTGAAATAAACAAAGGGCAATAACTTTTGCAAAAATTATTGAATCAAAATTCTTCTCAAGGAAACACAACAACATATTATGATTATTTAGCCTACCAAGTTTCAAAGATATCAGTCAAAATATGTAGGAGGAGATCTCCGGACAAAAAATCAAATACTGAAATGAACAAAGGGCAAGAACTTTTGGAAAAATTGTTGAATCAAAATTCTATTAAGGGAGACACAACTTCATATCATGATTATAATATATCATAAGTTTCAAAGAGATCGGTGGAAAAATGTAGGAGAAGACTGCTGGACAGAAATCAAATACTGAAATAAACAAAGGGCAATAACTTTTGGAAAAATTGTTGAATCAAAATTCTTTTAAGGGAGAAACAACTTCATATCATGATTATAATATGTATTAAGTTTCAAAGAGATCGGTCGAAAAATGTAGGAGGAGATTGCTGGACAAACAAAAGTTTATGCCAGCCAGACGGACGGACAAACCCATACCATAATACTCCCGTCAAATTTGACGGGCGTATAAAAAATGTTTATGCATTTTGTACTTTTAACTGGTTAACTGTGATACCCTATAATGCAAGTACATTTTGAAGTTGAATACTTATGGTTTGTAAAGTTTGTTGACAGCTGGGTAATCCAAATTTTATAAATAAATCATGTTTAAGAATTGTTCCATCAGGTTTGTGATCTAAGAATACTAAATTTTAAGTCGTTTTGAAGGAAAATCAATTCTGGAAGAAACACACTACAATATAAAATCACTTTGATTATCATGAGTATACTTTATTTATTTATTTATTTCCAATTCAACAGACCCAAGGGTCCACTTACAGAATGGATAACAACATTACAACACAAGTATAAAATATCACAGTCAGTTATGCATGTAACACACACTAAAAGATACTCATATGTAAAACAAAAGGAATTAGTGATAGCAAATATTCTTTAACCGTACTTTGAACTCTGAGAGTGAGGAACAAAACATATCACAGTCTGGTGCAAAATCAAGATAGTTAAAATTACATTGAATCCTGTTTAAAATGCTATACTTTCTAACGTTTATTCTACTTCTCTGGCAGTAAAACTGGTTGAAACGAATTGATCGTAGATTACGACCAGGGACTAAAATGTATAAATGTATTGACAGAACATGGGTTTCTTTTTCTGGAGGTAAATAAAAATCTTGTGATATCTCATACAATGAAATGTATTGCCACATGACGGAAAAACACAACATCAAATTTTATAACTGGAGTTTAAACATAGCTGCACCTGTCGTAAATGGACAATTTTCATTGGATGGAGAGAATGTTCGGTAATATACCTGCATCCAATGTGGGGAGTGCGTCCAATTTGCACTACAGACATCCCCAGCTGCATAAACGTCAACAACTGATGTCTCCATCTTTTCGTTGATCAACAATCCACCATCTGCTGATATGGAAAACTTAAATAGACAAAAATCAAAATGGTCGTTGATTAACTGTTGAGTTCCAGCCAGAAAGAGGTTTTCTAGAGTAATAAACTAATAATGTCTCTTTTAAGATTTGACAGATATCTGGTAAAAAAAATAAACCTGTATTATCCTCACTTACAATGAAATTGTAATAAAACAAACATCATAGTGTCATTATACGCCATTATGATGTAAATGAACTACAAGCAGACCAGGGCCGAGTTGACCGTCTATGATCTCATAACTTATACGGTAGAGCATCCATCTGAAGTTTGTGCATGCCGAGAGCGATTGAATCACATTTAAACGTATTGCATGTTTTCTGTTAGGGCCCTAAGTCTGTGAACCCTGTACGAGTGACCATTACTTACCTGGTTATTTTTGGTGAAGGGATGCGTGTTAGGAACCACACCTGTTGCACTGACCACAAAGTCACAGCCATACAGTTGGCCATTGGTCAGTTCCACGTAGACTGGCCACTTGTCTGGGGTGAAATGAATACATCCATTTAGATCAAAATTGCGACCAGCATCAACTTCCCACATGAGAGAAAGTAGGAGGTTGGTGATTCAGATAATATTCATAGCAAACAACAAATTTAATTCATTGACACCGCTTAAACAAAAACCCTTTTTACTTTAAATCTACTGTGGCAGGACTTAATTGTACATAGGATTAAGGTCGCCTTCTAGCTTCGAGCTAGAGGGAATTTCCCTTTAGCTCAGTGGTAGAGCTTCCGACTAGGAACCTAGAGATTGAGGGTTCGATCCCCGGTGGAAGCACACTATTCTCTTTCTTGTTACACTACTATACCCTAAATATTTTCAACTGAGTCACACACGCAGATCATCGATCCATACAGCCAAGAAAAAGATGAATGGATAAAGAAATCATTAACTACAGCACACAAAATAGGTTATTGCTGTGAACAGTACCTAGAGAAATGGGCGTTTAAAGTGGTTAAGTAGTTACCTAGCTACATAAGATATGACAGGAAACATGACCCAGATGACCAGATATTGGGTTATTGAAGAAAGTTGAACCTATAAGACATGATATGGGTTATTGAGGGAAGACTAATCTATAAGACATGATATGGGTTATTGAGGGAAGTGTTACCTGTACGCAAGACATGATATAGGTTATTGAGGGAAGTGTAACCTGTAAGACATGATATGGGTTATTGAGGGAAGTGTAACATAGAGGATAAGATATGGGTTATTGAGGGAAGTGTAATCTATAAGACATGATATGGGTTATTGAGGAAAGTGTAACCTATAAGACATGATATGGGTTACTGAGGGAAGTGTAACCTATAAGACATGATATGGGTTATTGAGGGAAGTGTTACCTATAAGACATGATATGGGCTATTGAGGAAAGTGTAACCTATAAGACATGATATGGGTTATTGAGGGAAGTGTAACCTATATGACATTATATGGGTTATTGAAGAGAAACGATATAAGTTGTCAAAGTAAGAAAGAGTCTAGAGTTTATGGGCGGATTGGTCGAGTGGTTAACACTCTGGCCTTCCATGCAGGCGGCCGGGGTTCGATCCCTGAAGTCGTCATACGCTTGGATATTCAGAGAAATAGTTTTTCTCCTGCCCACACAACTCCAACAACCCAGGTGGAATATAAAATGGTCTGGGGTGGATGTTGCGGTATTTGTGCTGTAGCATTCAAGTGCTTATTGTATTAATTGTATATCTATGTACTGTAAAGTGCTTTAAAGTGGCTTATGCTAGCTAGATAGGGTGCTATATAAAATGTTGTATATTATTATATATTTAGATATGGGTTGTTGAAGGAAGCAGAACCTAGAAGACAAGATATGGCTTATTGTTAAAATTTAACCTAGCTAGATGACAAGATTTGGGTTATTGATAAAATTCAACTTAGACGACAAGATATGGGTTATTGATTGATTTTAACCTAGATGACAAGATGTGGATTATTGATAAAACTTAACCGTGTAGACTAACCTATAAGACATGATATGGGTTCTTGAGGGAAGTGTAACCTATAAGACATGATATGGGTTATTGAGGGATGTGTAACCTATAAGACTTGATATGGGTTATTGAGGAAAGTGTAACCTATAAGGAATGATATGGGCTATTGAGGGAAGTGTAACCTATAAGACATGATATGGGCTATTGAGGGAAGTGTAACCTATAAGGCATGATATGGGTTATCGAGGGAAGTGTAACCTATAAGACATGATATGTGTTATTGAGGGATGTGTAACCTATACGACTTGATATGGGTTATTGAGGGAAGTGTAACCTATAAGACATGATAACGGTTATTGAGGGAAGTGTAACCTATAAGACATGATATGGGCTATTGAGGGAAGTATAACCTATAAGGCATGATATGGGTTACTGAGGGAAGTGTAACCTATATTAGGCATGATATGGGTTATTGAGGGAAGTGTAACCTATAAGACATGATATGGGTTATTGAGGGAAGTGTAACCTATAAGGAATGATATGGGCTATTGAGGGAAGTGTAACCTATAAGACATGATATGGGTAACTGAGGGAAGTGTAACCTATAAGGCATGATATGGGCTATTGAGGGAAGTGTAACATATAAGACATGATATGGGTTACTGAGGGAAGTGTAACCTATATTAGGCATGATATGGGTTATTGAGGGAAGTGTAACCTATAAGGCATGATATGGGTTATTGAGGGAAGTGTAACCTATAACGCATGATATGGGTTATTGACGGAAGTGTAACCTATAAGACTTGATATGGGTTCTTGAGGGAAGTGTAACCTATAAGACATGATATGGGCTATTGAGGGAAGTGTAACCTATAAGGCATGATATGGGCTATTGAGGGAAGTGTAACCTATAAGACATGATATTACATACAATATTATGGAGTATTAAAAAATCTTAACCTAAACGACCAGATATGGATTATGGATTAAATTTAACCTAGATGACAAGATACGGGTTATTGATTAAATCTAACCTAGATGACAAGATATAAATTATTGAGAAAACTTAATCCAGAACACAAGATATGGATTATTAATGAGAAACAGCTTATACCGGTACAAGACAATATATATTGGTTATTGAGGACATCTCAACCAAGAGGACACAGGCAGTTAGTTACTAAGAGACAAAAGCCCAGAGCTATATTATTCTATCCATTCATCTATAAATACCCCGGAAACAGACATTTACTCTAATTTTATCAACTAACCTCATATATGAACAAATCGGTCAAAGCCAGTAACCTACAGGTCACCAATGACAAGACACCCCTACATAAGACAGTAACGAGAAAATAATGTCCCCGTCCTAATCCCTAATCCTTGTCTATTCCCTTGGACGAGATTCTAGTGTCTAGATTCATTAACTGGACGAATTTCCGGCCAGACTTGACCCGGTCAGATCAGTAGCCGATATAACAGCTAAACAACTTTCATAATTCCATTGTTGATCAACACGACCAGAGATAGCATTTCAGATCCAGATATTAGTTACGACCTTTAAAAGGTGCTTTCTATAAACTTACAGAAAATATTCAATGTTATATTTCAAATTACATTGCCTTAATGTCTTATATAGCGACAAATGCTTTTTTTAAGATTTAAATTATTATATTGAAAAAAAAATAAAAAAATCCAAAAGAATATATTTTGACATAAATCAAAAGATGAGATGTTGTTTAACATGAAACAGAGAGGAAAATGGGTTTATGGACAAAAAGGCTGAAACATACATTTTTGAATCTTTGCTATGGGAAAAATTAAAACTTGACCTTACATTAAAGTTCTAAAAGAGGCTGAAACCAGCCAAAGGCTGAAATATTAATCTCTGATGGACTATTTTTATCTCAATATAATTCTATAGAGCTTTTTAATTAGCCTAGTGATTTTTAAGAATTCTTGTATATTTAATTCCAAAGTCAACACAATATATACAATACAATTTATAATGGTTGATTCAGCCTGGTATACTCAAACTTCTTCAGCTGTTGGACAAGCTACATTGCAGTATATGCCCAAATCTTGTAATGGCACTTTATAGCCAAACACCAGAGAACCTGGTCATCGTGCTATTGATTTTGTTACACCTCTGATTGTTAGTATTGTTACTAAATGAGAACTGATGGACTTATCAATAAGAATATATACAAAATGGTGTTTGATAAATTGAATTATCGAGACCAATTGATATTAGAAAGTTGGTTTAGAAAAACAACAGCACCATCAACTAATCAGTTTGTGGTGACTGCTATTAGATAGTCTGTCTGTTAGTTGTTATTTCTGAAACATGAACAACTCTATAATTAGTTCAAGATGTGTAGTGTGGTCATAGATCAAAATAGGGGTATATCCAAAATGGCCGACATTTATGAACGGGGGGTACTCGCAATTAAGCCCCTCGACTCTCTTCTTTTGGTCTATTTTGTTTCACTAGGGGTGGGGGTTTATTTGCAGTCAAACACGGTACATTCTTTAACCACCTATAAAGGAAAGTATTTCCTCTGTGACTGGAGGCACTATATTTAGATGTTGGCATGAAAGGTCATTATAATTTTGTATCTAAGCCAAATGAAGGTCAAGTCCGCTAATTGCAGGTTAATTATTTCAGTACTGTGCATTAAAATGTCAAAGCCATCTCAGTCAGTAGAAATGTCATTTTAACAATCATAATTTGTTTTTTTATATATATACTTTATTGTCTTTCTAAGGTGTATTTTAATATCTTAAGCTTTAAAAATGTTTTTTATTTTATACAGTATAACCTGTCTAAACCGGATGTCACAAGGACCAAACTATTTGTCCGGTTTACACAGGGTCGGCATGTCATTTTTTGACGATCTGTATACAAGTGTGTCAACATAAACAACAGAGAAATGTATCAATTGCAACGTTTAAATATTTCCAAAATATACAGTGTATAATACAAATGTAGGGCAACCCAACATTGAATAGCGCTAAATTGTATAGAATGTGTTTGTTTTAGATTGTAGCCGGCTGCGAGAAATATCAGGACCGGAAAGAACACGTTGTTTTTACATGGATTACTATGCCAACTTTTGTGAAACAACGCCGGTTTTTGGAATGGACAGGGTCCGGTTTATACAGGGTTAAACTATTATGATTATGTAGGGAATATGCTGGGACCACAGCCGGTTTAAACAAGGATCCGGATTAGACAGGGTCCAGTTTAGACAGGTTATACTGGATGATTGATTTAGCAGTGCAAATGCAGGAGATTCCAACATATACCTGGTACTACAATCTGTGCAGGCTCATGGAGGCACCGTTGACATCCACAAATGCTGGTGACTTGACAGGTTTGCGTAATGGGATATATACTTACACCATCTGGCTATAACAATTTACACTATTTACCTTTCTACATTTCACTTCAATTCATATTAAACCAAAGGCGTAATTGGACTGTAGTTTTTACAAGTTCTTTAATTAACCTTTGTATAGTCTGACCCCCGTCCCTCTCTCCTCCAAAGCAATCATCTAGCTGTACTAAAGAAGAAGAGGCATAAAGGGCCTCACATCCCGCTTTATTTTGTATTTTAACCTTAACCAAGGTGTCTGAATGTAGACGTCACAGAATACTACACTCAGTAAGAGTTTGCATGAATTCACAAGGAGACTCATACACAAATTTCTGCAAATGATAATTCCATAAGTAACCATTATCAATATTGAAGCAGCATCTTTTCTTTCAAAAAATATGTATAAACTTGACAGCTATAACCAACTGCATGATTGTATGAGTTGACTAAAAAGGGCCCCCGCAGGCTCAGAGTTTTACCTCTGTGCTCTCTGCTCAAAAGAACATTTTAAGAAAAACAAAACTGATTTACTCCAACTGCAACAATTGGGAATTAATATATTTTTGTATTCCACATATAAAGATAATATGAGAAAGAGCCAAAATGTTGCAATGAGGGCCGCAGGTTTATTGTAGCTCTCGCATCAGCTGTCTCTTACAACAATCGGTAGCTAACAGCAGGTAGTTTTTGTTCTCAATACCCGATCTGTTGATGTTATTTTGCAACATGAATGAAAAAATCTCACATATCACCTGACATTTGTATGACCTGTTGTGTAACCTGTAACTATGTGAGAAACTTCAACTAATCAGCACATGTATTGGTGTTACTCTGACATCAGGTCACTGATTTGAAGCTGTGATCACGCCCAATGACTAATTGATATCACGATGTTTACGGAAGTTTCACCCAAATATATAATCATAACACACATTATATGCGAAAAAAGACAGAACTCACATGCACCTCTACATTCAAAGATGTTTTTAGAAACAGCGTTTACTGAAGAGATCAATGAAAGTCGATACAATTTGTTCTTCTTTCACGTTCCCAGTCAATGTATACGTGTATTACAACAATATCAATAATCTCAACATATATATATTGTATAATTCATACACTGCCCTCCCTCCCTCCTCCCTCCCTCCCAACCACCACCATTTTAGGGGAGGAGGATAAAGATCAAAGTTTTGGATGATAATAAGACTCTTGCCTTGCATATATTTTTCAGAAAGATAATGAGTTTTTTCCATTCCGACCACTTGTTGAATAAAATCACTCAAAAAAATGTCTGTACATGTTCAAGTTCCTTTTCTAAATCTCTTTCGTTTCTCCAAATTTTGTATAGTCATGACAATACATGTATTCCAAAATAAAGCATCAATGTGTCCCTTTACTTAAGTTAGATCTGTCACATTGCAGTGTATTAAATTCATGGTTTGGGGTCACAGATCGCAATAAATGTTTCTAAAACCCCATCAAACATCAAATTAAGATATATATTGTTTGAGACAGGTAAAGATATACTGTACTCACCCTGTATAAAGCCCGGAAGGGTAGACTCAGTCATCTCCGTGGCAACAAACTCCTCAGCAGTGTAAATGACCTTCACCTCTACCCTGTACTCCACATGAACTTGATGTGATATCTGGAATTACAAGGCACAAGTTATCAAAACATAAAATACTGATTTGTACCAGACGTATCTATACCGTTATTTTATCATGTTTTAAAAATCTTTCTGTAAGACTATGGTTTTATGCTTACCATCCTTAAATCGTGTTTTGCCCACTGTGAGTTTACCATTAATTGTCTCGACCATGCCTGTGAAATTATGTATAATTACCATAAGTTGTGACTTGCATCTGTAAATTCACCATAACTTGTTTCATGCCCTGTGAATTTACTATAAATTGTGACTTGCCCCTGTGAATTTACTATAAATTGTGACCTGCCCGTGTGAATTCATCATTAATTGTTTCTTGTCTTGTGACCTTATCATAAATTGTGACCAGCCTCAGTGAACTTCCCCTCTAGTGTGTCTTACCTACATGTACATGTATATATAAACTTGCCTGCCTGATTCACCCATCTTGTTACATGTATCTCAGTTAAAATATGATATGTTCAACCTGCGATGACCTTCTATCCTTTGTTAATGGTCCATTTCTTTAATCACAATATTGATATTTTGTTATGGTTACCATGGTATCATACGGCCAATTCTGTGTGTTGCATATACGCTTATCCCTTTTTGGTCAGTGTTAATACACAGGTATCAGTCAAGTCATGTCGGCAGGTTGGTAGATTGGAGTTACAGGTCATATTTAAGGTCAAATGGGGAGAGTGGTTACAGTACCATGGTAATAGGGTACCACTTTGGTAAGTATAGTTACCATGGTAAATCATAGCCAATATATAGTTACCATGGTCAATCATAGCCAATATATAGTTACCATGGTAAATCATAGCCAATATATAGTAACCAATTTATTTTGGCAAAGTCTGTGGGTTTAGAAGTTGTTGGGAGATTTACCTTATTGATTAATCATTTTCATATGACACAGGTGATTCCACGACAATGTGGTCAAGTTACATAGCTACATGTATCATGGTAAACTATAATCAATAATTGGTTACTATGGTTTCATTTTCAATTGACCTACCTCTTGTTGACCAGTCATTTTCAGATTTTCTGACCAATCGGGACCAAGGGCACCCCCAAGTGTTTGCTCTTTTAGGTCTTCTGGAAGGATGTCATCTAAAACATGACGACTCTGACCTTTAGGTAGCTTGCTTTTACCTTCTTCACAATGATTTTTTAATTAACGAAATAAATGCATCCCGCTGTTGTATAGGAAATCAAATTTTCTATAAAAGCTGTATTTTTTAACTAATCTGACCCCTATGACCTTCAAAGTATCATCAAAACAAATATTGTTACTCCTGAACTGATTGTTCTCTAGAAAAAGATGTTTCAAGGAAAAGTTGGTGCCAGACGGAGGACTGTCATGTGCATTAATCCAGTGTATGAGCTGACAGGCACTTCATGCAAGGTGAACTAAAAAATTTACAAACTTAAGAAAAACAAGTCTTTCTTCAGTTTCAGGATATGTACAACTGTTTTACTTGCTAAGTCAGTACATATATTGGATATTATTTATTTTGTCTAAATTCTAGGAGGAACAAGATCATGACTTTGCCAAAGAGATGAAGGTCATAAAAAGTTAATTAACAATCTAATTAGTGTTAATATACATACCTGGTTATGTCTACAAGATAATTTCTTAATTATATATAAAAAATAAATAATAAATGAAGTTTCTAAAACTCATCTTCTCACCTTCAGTGGTATATTCGTGACGCTTTGAGGGTTTGTTTCCCTCCTCCTTGTCCGCGTTAAGTTTGGGTAAGAAGAACTGGGCTGCTCCAGCGTCCACAAAGGCACTGGATATAGATTTATCCTTGATGGCCCAAATCACCTCACAACCCTGAACCTCATACCTGGAAAATTACAACAAAACTAGATATAGATTTATATCCTTGATGCCCCAAAATCACCTCACAACCCTGAACCACATAGTATACCTGGAAAATAATTACAACAAAACTGAATGTACACTCATCCTTTATTGCTCTGTAATTTTTACAAACTTACACCTGGTTCCTCGAAAATTACAACAAAAGTGAATATTTTCTTTCCATTGATGGCCCTTACAAACTCCAGCCTCGTACCTTAAGGTTTGGTTTGTTTGTTTTTTTACGTCCTATTAACAGCTAAGGTCATTTAAGGACGTGCCAGGTTTTGGTGGTAGAGAAAAGCCGGAGTTTCCGGAGAAAAACCACCAACCTACAGCCAGTACCTGGCGACTGCCCCATGTAGGCCTCAATCCCACGACCCAGTGGTGGAGGGCTAGTGGTGGCAGAATGTCCGACGCTTTAACCACTTGGCCACCGCAGTCCCTTAAGGGGTACAATCGACATACTAGTATCTCTGTTACAACAACAAGAACTACGCGTAATTATATGTCTTGCCTGTCCCCGCTTTGATTCAATGTGTCAAGCATTGTAAGTTTGAGCAAAAGGTCAGAATTTCATATTTTATAAACAAGTTTGGCAATACATCAACATGAAGGTATAAAAGGCACAAGTGCTAATTGTCATGGGAGCTGGCCATTACAGATGTCCCCCTAACTCACCGCGCATTCAGAAAAACAAATGTAAATAGGTGAACGGAAGTCATGTACATACCGAATTTGATCAAAATCAAAATATATGTGAATTTCAACCAATCATGCAGAAGCCAGTATACGAAGACTGTCTTGTCAGATCAGAAAACAGATGCCGCGGTTGAGTTCACAGTGCCAAAATACATGTACTTACCAAATTTGATTGAAATCGAACAATAACTGAATTTCGACCAATGAGAAGCCAGTATAGGTGACCATTATGTCAAATCAGAAAATGGATAATGTGGCTGAGTTTGCAGTGACAAAATACACCTACATACAAAATTTGAGTGATTTCGAACAATATGTGTTCAGAATTCATTTAAGCCTTATTCTAGACAAACTTTCCTTATGACTGACATTTATCTATACACCGCACCAGTGTAATTGAGTCTTGGCAATTTACTTTCCAGGTTTTACCTACACAAGTTCTGTTGCGATTCCTCCATTCCCTATCACTAATATCCTGCGGGCGTGGTGCAGATGTTTCTGAAACTCCTGTAATAAAACATGATAAATTATACCAGATTTTGATTTTGATATTGAATTAAAATTAATACACTGACTGTAAACAGAAAAGTTGTTTAGACAGGTGCAATGAAACATGAATTAATGACCTTGCAAATGAGTATGATACTTTGTATGTTAACTGGAGTGATTAAGCACCATGTATATCTGGCAATAAGCCCATGCCCGGTAATAACCGAAGCCCAGTCATTTCTATTACAGTTCAGTAGACAATCAAGCAAATTTTATTTCAACGGGCTCATTATTGCAGGATAAATATGGAATTGTCTATTTCATAATGAACTCTTTTATTTCTATTCATGTCTAGAAATTGATTGGTGGTCGTGTGGCACAGTGGATAAACCTCGCCTTTGACCAAGGTGGCCGGGGTTCGATTCCCAAATCAGACAGGAAAAGGTATGGGGTCACCTGCCCGACTACGTAGGTTTTCTCCGGGTACTCCGGTTTCCTCCCCCATTAAGACCCCTCGTGCACAAACATCAGAGCTAACAAGAGTGACTAATATAAGTTGAGATAATTTGTTTCATAATTGTTGTTAAATATTTAAAGTATTTATGTAGAAATTAAAAAATGTCCAGGAAATATAATCAATCTACCTTAAACAACAAAGTTATAGCTGTTATATGTATTAATATTCAGAAAATTATAACTTTCCACCTCAGTGATAGCATCAATTTACCTTGACACTCTGTGTATCTCTGATACCCAAAACATACTGGTGGTCTTTGGCAATAACCTGCAGGAATGTGGTAAAAATAATTAATCAAAAACTCAGAATTCAATATATATCTAGCATTCATTATGATGTTTACATGCAAAGCTGTGTCATTCACATGACTGTAAATGCCATATAAATATATAGTTCAAAGCCTAATTAGTGAGAAGTTATACATTACGTTGAACTGTGTCACTTAATATCAAATTGCTGTAAGGTGTATTTAAATTTTATTCAATTTCAATATTATGCAGAACAGAAATGCTGTAGAAAAACATCACATTTGGCAAATTTTATTTCTGGGATTCAACTTTTTTCATACCTTTGGTAGGCCACCAGAACAAATACAAATTTGTTTGTAATTATATGTCTGTCCATCTCGCACTGTCATGGTCTAATAGCGAAAACAAAACAATTTTTGTTAGAATGTTAGAAATACCATCACAATTTCTGACTCCCAACAGGGTAGGGTTTCTTCATTTTCTACAATATCTGTCAATAATTACTGTAGATGATTTTTTCAAGCTGATTTTCTTGTCCCTAAAATCCAATACTAAATGATTTTGTATCGCTGAAAGTAGTTATATGGGACAGAATTTTATTTTAAGCCCAGAATTCCATATAAAGGGAATCATTTTTTTTTATGCAGAGCTCTCCTGGAAAGAAGATAAATTATTTCAGAAAAGGTTGCATACACCCTTAAACATCTATGGGAGGCAGTTTATTGTAATTTGTGTAAACATACATGTGCTTCAGCGACAAGTGATGTGACCTCTGTCTGAATGACTTTTACATTGGGACAGTCTTGTTGCATCGACATCCAAGGTCGTTCTTCAACATCAAATTCTTCTAAGGTTTTAGATATCTGTAACAAATGGGAAACTTATTTTTTTATTTTTTTTATTTTAACTTATAGATTATGTCATTAAAAGACATATGCAGCTTTTAATGGGGGCCGTTCCAAAAGGTCTCCAAAGCTACCTCCATAGTCTCAAATGATATCAATGGAAGTTGCAGTAGTGTTTACATTACCATAATCCATACCAATTTATGGGAGTGAAATTGGTCAATATCTAAATAATGATGACTAATCAGAGGCCACAGTAGCCATGCATACTGGATGACCAATTAAATCCATAAAAAACCTGTACTACACATATATTTTATAGAAAGAAGACATTGATACAGATCTTACCAGTAGTTTAGTACTGTTTACCTTTTTATAGTTAGCGATGGCCTTGATGAGTGGGGAGGCTGTCACCAGGAGAATGTCGACCTCGGGACACAGGGAGGACAGCTGGGTAACAAACAGTTAATAATAGTTTTATAATCAAGTCAGATTTATTTGAAACAAATAATATGTATTTCACACCAACAGGGTCAGTATTCACATTGATGCATTACATACACACTCTTTAGTACTGAAGTTAAAAAAACCCAGGGGATTTAAAATATTTGCATTATGATTTTTCAAGAACTTAACAGTAGTTCTCTAGTCTGAGAAAAGTAATTTTAACCTGTAAAGAACTATCATTTAATAAAAGAATTGATAGACCTAACAGCAAGCATGTTGAAGGCACAAAATCATGACTCTAGGCTTCTTTGCTACTAAGAAGATGTTGTTAAAGGTTGTAAGAGGGTCAAGGTGATTAAATGTGAAACATACTTAGTATAGCCCTTCACCTTAGCAAACGAAAGGCAAAATATGTGATTTTAGGCCTCTTTGCTATTTACAGAAGAAGTGTATATTTGAACCAGTGACCTTCAATAAGGTCAACATACATGTACTGGTTACCTAGAAATGGGTCAAGGTCATTCATTTGAGCAAATTTAATTAACAGCCCTACATTCTAGCATGCTACTGGCCAAATATGATAATAATGGGTTTTTTTGCTATTCAGAAGAAGTCATTAAATTTATTTTTTTGCATTTGACTCCTGTGACCTTTGACATATATATAAATGTCATTTATACCAGCTTGCTACTGGTCAAAATTCTGATGAAGTTGTTTAAAGGTTTGAAATACATTCATAAATAGTCAATGAAATTACTGATACACAATATTAATGCAACAATGATAACAAATAAGACATTTTTAGAAATAATAAAAACATATTGTCTGCAATCTTTCCCTATGTAGTTTTCCGTCACATTTTATGTCGTTTTCCTATGTTAAGATGTTTGTTGACCTCATATGTTGTTTATACTTCGACCAAGGTGTACGTTTTAGTAGTTTTTAGTCTTTCTTTAGTTCTGTTATACCCTGAAGGAATGTATAGTTTTACTTTTAATGTGTAAAAGAGTTCCGATCGTAACACAGCTTATAAGGCATTACCAGTTTGATTGGGTTTTCACTAGCCTATAAACCCCCACTAAAACAAGTGACACCTGAGCTGTGTTGTGATTAGAATCCATCCCCTAAGTAACATAAGAAACAAATATATCTAGAACATTAACATAATGAAAGTTATAAACTTTCTGCAATAGCAAAGGTCAAAACTCAAAAATGTCTCCTGTTTCTAGAAGGCATTGAAGTAAAACACCATAAATAGACCAAAGATTAAAATAAAACACCGAGCCAACTTCGTGCGAGTTGTATTATAGGTAGGAGAATCAAGTAGGCCTGCTTTGGTCGGAGTAGGTATACTAAAGGGGTATGCAGGGCGATTGGTAAAGAATATGTTTATCGTTAAAGGACTGTGACTAATTTTCACCACATATTAAAGTCAAAAACATAATTTTCTCCCAACCTATATCCTCAATTTTCGTACATTAATTTCTGTTCTATTTTTCTTGCTTTTCTACAGAAACTGCTCAACATGAACATTAACCACTTCAGTGATTAAATATGTTTATGAGCCTTTGTTTGGGATGTGGTTAACATTTCTTAACTTGTACTGAAGGAGCAGGATTTTAAATGTTTTTATTTTATTTTTTGCTTGAATGAGCACATTAACTCCTCTACCCCAAGAGGTGGGGGAAGGGTGGCAAAATTTTTGTTTTTTTATACAGCATTGAGTTCCCCTTCTCCCAGTAATGCCTCAAATTTCTTTTTACTTTTATTTTAACTTTTGGGTCTGAACTAGCATCTAGTTCACCCCGGCTGATCAAGGACTGAGAATAGAATACACCTATTGTTATTAACTGCATGATAGAAGGAGGCAACAAATGTTGAATTGGGGGATCCTCTACATGGGGACACAAAAGCATCCAAAATAAATCTGCTGAATCCATTGCAATATTTTGGATCTTTATATTTCTCTCTACTTCTAGCTACCTTTTTTTCTAGTGCCTTGATACTAGGCAATATCTAACTTTTGGATTTAATGTTTATATGTGTTTGCCCAGGTGAGGAAGGCAATGGATTATCTTCCTATGCCAGAGCACACAAAAGTCCTTACAAATGGCAGTTTTTATTCCCAGCTTAACGGCATTTAGGGTAAAGCAACAACTAGTTCAGATGTTGTCAGTATCATGTGACCAGGCAGAATGCTAGGCTGGGTGCCTTTCATGATTATCCTCTATTCCCATATTGGGCCCTATTCGATATACCACACAGAAACCATATTCTTTTCAGACTTTTATATTTGTATAATCACATATTTTTTTTATATGTAGGTTCCCCTTGGTCCTTAGCTGTGCAGGGCAACTTTTGAGACTGATCGGATAAACAACATGTCCGACAGGTAGCCATCTTGGATTTTGATAGTGAAAGTTTGTTAACGCTATTTCTCAAGAAGTACCAGAGGGATCTTTGTCAAATTTTATATGTAAGTTAGCTTAAGTCCAAAGCTGTGCAAGGAAACTTTTGAGACTGATCGGATAAACAACATGGCTGACAGGCAGCCATCTTGGATTTTGATAGTGTAAGAACTAGAGGGATCTTTCTTAAATTTTATATGTAGGCTCCCCTTGGTCCTAGCTGTGCAGGGAAATTTTAGAGACTGATCAGATAAACAACATCGCCGACAGGCAGCCATCTTGGATTTTGATAGTGAAAGTTTGTTATCACTATTTCTCGGAAAGTACCAGAGGGATCTTTCCCAAATTTTATATGTAGGTTCCCCTTGATCTCTCGTTGTGCATGTTACATTTTGAGACTGATCATTAAAACAAAATGGATTGAAAGAAGAACTAAACAGATCTTTCTCATATTGCAATGATCGATTCTATTTGTTTCACATTAAGTACTGTACTAGTAAATATGTGAAATGACAAACTCCCTTTGATGGTTGGCTTTCATACACATCAGTATTAAGTTTAGATCAAAAGTTACCTCAAGGTGCATTTACTGTTAACATGACTCGATCAAACAGATTAGAGGGAAGAAGAGAAAAGTTTGAACTGACAAAGAACTAATGAAGATGGTACAAAGGTGGGTGCCAAGATCCCTCTGGGATCCCGTGTTAGTTATGTTGTTAACATAGGGCTCCCATTTGAGGTCAGATCTTATGGTGACACCTAGGTATTTGGCCTCTGACACATGTTCTAGTTCTTGTCAATGAAGCTTATAGGGATGATGTGTGGGTGTTTCTATTTTTCGTTACGTTACACCTTGACTTGGCATTTCCCAGGATGGAAAGCCATTTTCCACCTTGACTCCCATATAGCTAGTCTATCTAGGTCTCTTTGCAGTGTTTGAGTATCTCGCTCAGATATTACAGTGAGATACATGATGGTATCATCTGCAAAGAGCCTGATGGATGATGTTATGCCCTCAGTTATATCGTTAATGTATAGTAGAGCGAGGCTCTGCCCGAGGACCGAGCCTTGGGGCACACCTGATCTAACTGGGGCAGAGTTGGACATTTCCCCATCTATCACAACTGACTTACTTCTACCATAAAAAAAAATGGTATCCAGGTGTTGACCGGTCCACTTACACCGTAGCCCTTATAAGTTTGTGAATGAGACGAAAATATATATTAAAACTTTTCAAATCAACATGTTGACATAATTCGAATACTAATAAACATTATTTCAAATAAATAATTGAGCTATTTGTGTGTTGATGCGGCGGGAATAAATGACATAAAATATCACAGCAAACCATTTCTGCACAGCTGACTCCGGCTATCCCACCACCGATGATTGCGAACTGGAATGTGTCGTTCATTTTTTCAGCCATCATTAAATGTCAGTTAAATTCCTTTTAGGCACACTTTAGCAATATTGTTAACTGGCTTGTTTTGAAGGAAGAGAATATTCATTATTCCTAAATCACTCCAAATACATCTAAACATGTATTTCTGCTTGCACCGAAATGTTCACACATGGGCGCAGCCATTTTGAAAACGCCGGAAGTACATGTATAATATATTGTCATTGGATCCTAAATTCTGTATGAATCCGGGTTGTCTTGATATAGTGTATATAGTCTACACCAGAAGAATACATGTTTTTCTATTTATTTTACACGATTAAACAATTAATTTTTCGAATTTTATGTTGATTATTAACTTAATTACAATATTTTCAACATTACCATATGGTTGTTCAAGGAAAGGATAATGAGAAATGAGAGGAGTAACTGAGGAAATAGAATTGTTTCAGAAATAAAAACAAAATATGTAGATCTATATGTCATTACTTTGTGGGCTAGGATGAGGCTACCCAAAATGGGACACTTTTGATGTACATGACGCAGCTTTTTTTGTATTGCAATTCAAAGTAATGTTATATATTCTCAATCAAAATTCATATAATTTTATGCATTTAAAGCAAATATCATCTGCCCCCGTCTTAAACATTGCTCAAAAACTCATATAAAGTATTTTAAAAAATGAAATTAAAAAAGAATCCCGGGAAACAGTACGATGCGAAAACATAAATATACTAACATATTTCTTAACTCACCGTTGTCGACGTCATACCATTAGTCTACGGCTATTATTGAAAAAAATTGAAAGCTATATTTTTAAACGAATATTATAGATACCTCATAGATTGGTAAAATTTGTCAGAAATTGTCTAAAGTTGTTTGAAATGAAGACAATTATTTAAATGCTGTCAGTTGCAGAACGCTACTAAAAATAGGCCTAGGTAATTTCCCAGCCAGTCTAAAATAAAAATATAAAATATAAACTTTATAAATTTTACAACAATTACGAAACAAGTTATTTCAACTTATATTAATCACTCTTGTTGGCCCGGATGTTAGCGCGTGGGGGTCTTAGTGTGAGAGGAAACCGGAGTACCCGGATGAATGTTCCAGCCAGTCTGTAATTCTGTTACCAATCACATTACTGAATTCAACTACAAATGAATTATCACATCAAATTCTGAACTACAGTGTATGTGTATATTGATGATGTCGATTGTGCAAATAATATTTACTTGAAATTAAAAATCACATGAATTGGATCTGAAATTCAATTTTTGTGTATGTTATTTTGTATTTGAAGTCCTTCACTCTGTGATTCCAAAAAAGTCTATGCCAACTATTTGTTTACGACAAAAAAAAAAAGACTAATCTCATTGTAAAATGTCATATAATAAAACAATTGTGGACTTCAGTTTCGGTCTATCCCTGATTTACGGACCTGGTCTGAACAATATTCACTTCGGCCTCGATGAATATTGTTCAGACCAGGTCCGTAAATCAGGGACAGACCGAAAATGAAGTCCACAATTGTATAGTATTGTTTCATTACAGTAAAAATATTGTCTTTCAGAAACTTCATAGGAAATATTAATATTTGTCTTTTAAAAGTGTTTCATTTTGGACAACCTCGCCCTACTGTATCCTATTTATAATTTATTCTCAAAAAGACAATAAGAGAGTACTTTTATGGTTGATTATTTATAATATGCGTTCATAACATGTAGGTGTATTTCCAGACAGCAATATCAATATCAGATAACGGGTTCAAAAGTGAGACATGAAATACGCACGGAGATGAGTTCAGTGTATAAAAAGCAATAACCGCACTCTCGTTGAATTTTCAGTATAGAAAATATTTCAATAAAAGTACACGCGTAGGAAGTAAAGACATATTCGAAGTCGAAATGAAGATTAAAAAAAAACACCTCGTAATGTAACCGTTGCGTTCCATATTAGTATAATGAGAACACCGGTGCTGTTTACGATGAGTTCTTTATTCTTCAACACATGGGTACATATTCACAGAGGCAGGTAACATAGATATCATATAGTAGCATACTATATATTGTATATTGTAGACACTCTGAAATAAACATAAAAGAATATACTAAACAAGGGACAGTATATAGTATATATATCACTATACGTCCCTGACTAAACACTGAGTGGAGCGAACAGTGTAAAATAATCAAGGGACACAACTCACTATTGCGATGTACATCGTCAAGTCCATTTCAAATGGAATTACTAAATAATCATAATATATGCGATGAGACAGAACCTTTCAGGTGTTAAAGATTTACAATTTTATAGATCTTAATCCAATAATACCAATAGTAACCTTTTTCAAATAATTATAAAGTTACAGTTAAATTGATAAGAATCAGAACTATAGAATTTATCATTAATATATAACATTACCACTCAGCAATTTACAAAAATAGAATAAGGCAAATACCTGTGTATGGCACAGAGCCATCCTAGATGCTACTAAATACTGCCACCTCTGCACAAGTTTCGTATAATTTTGAAAAAATACAAAAAAATACCTTACTACGTATACTATGATAATTTGCAAATACATAGATGTACCAAAATAGACAACTTTCAAACTGAACTTTGCACCATTTTATGAGACATATACTTCTAGCTCTATGGCTGAAATTTAAAAAATAAGAAAATTACTAAATATACCAAATACTTCAACATTATGTCTTATTGAAGTTACTTTAGATATTTATGAAAACCATCATTACAAAAGAAATAATTTACAGAAAAAATAGAAACTTACTTTATAACTATTTACATTTACTATATATGACAATATATCAACCTTCAATAAAATTGATCCTATTACAGTAATTTTAAAGAACAATAGAGAGGTTGGGCAACTGTACGAGCACGGTTACGTGTACATGTGTAAGTGCATCTTCTAAAATCATGTGTACTACGTCATCAGTTTTTGTCTTCACGTCGCATAAACTTGTAGCGCACCAATTACACACTTAGTGTAAGTAGAAAGGTGATTTGTTTTCGTTGTCTATGCATATGCCTTTTGAAGAAAGTTATAAAAATATCCACGAAAATGTTAACAAAACAGCAAGTTGAAATTGAGAAGCAGCGAGCACTGTCACTATGGTAATCGATTTACCTCTTAAGCTTCTACTGTCCTATACATGACGTATTTTCGGTTTTCGGTTTTGGTCCATTTCCTTCCACACACACACCCTCATCCTCAATTTCCATGGGTTACCCTCACTTTCGCTCTCTGCACCCCTGGCATATGTCATAGCAAAATTGAAGGCACACGGCTGGCTTTTGCATTGGTGTCAGTTAAAAAACCTGACCAGTCACTAGGCTGCTAATTGTCATTTGAAGATTACAAAGGAGCGACGCCCGACTCCAAAGCTAATAAACTTTACTGTTACGCGACCGCGAGTTTATTTTGATGCACATCAAAGAATCAAACTAGTTTTCTCGTCTTAAACACAAGGCGATGCACACTGAGCCTTATCCTGTTTCCAATCGGGAACCGTCGGCACTTTTAGTAAACGAAAAACTATTTACTCGTTTACGGAAAGTGCCGACGGTTCCCGATTGCGCCTTCGTCTGATATGCATTTACAGTTACATGATTACAACGGAAACAGCGAATTCCAAGTAAAACTTGCTTAACTACAGGGTAATATTAAAATCATCAAAATTACACGACAGGATATCCTTTGATTGGACAAAAGCTTCGGACACTTTAAAAAAGTATTGAAAGTCGTTCTCTTATTTAGTAAGGATACCTACGATTAAAAGTTGAATAATCAATAACGTTTGCTGTAAATAGTTCATAATTGAAGTGTCAACGCTTGTGTCTGAGATTTGCAAGAAAAACTATCCAAACTGAGTGATCTGCGATTAGTAGCGATTAATACATCTACTTGTATGTTTGACGTTTATGAGAATTTGAATAAATCTAATGAACGCAGTAAACGCACTATATTATCTATGTCATTCCAGTTTTGAAGAATAGACAGAGGTTATCAAAAATAAAGTTACATGTAGAAAGAGAAAACCAAAATGGCGCCTTCCTGTAGTCATTATTGTATTGTAAGGCAATCGACTTCCGGATGATATTCTGACGTTAAAATGGCGACAACAGATAAAGAGCCAAGAAGGCGGAATTTGAAATTTCTATTATGACTCAAAACATATTGTTTTCCCCATTATTCACATGTGATAAAATTATCTTAAATTCATTTCCATTACATATGAGGTCTCTGGATGAATTTATTTACGATCTTTTCATTTCAGCTAATCAGAGGCTTGCTAAAATGGAAAAAAAGAAATCTGAGATTAGTTTCATAAATATCATATGGAATAAAATAGAAAGTCATGCAAAATTATTTTGCATTTCGTATGGTCAAAGGGGGTGATTGTCATGGGCCCCTTAAAGGAAGTTTTCTCCTTTAGAGGATATTAAAGAGACACACTTTAGTCTGCCATGGCACAACTTTGGTGGTACTCTGTTTCATTTTCAACTCCCCTCCCCTCCTCCTCTGGTTGGTTGGTTGGTTGGTTGGTGGGTTTATAGTGTACACTCACTGACGAAGTCGGTGTTAGGTCGACTTGAGGGGGTAAGTTGGCGCTTACGTCACGCTCTGAGGTAGCCAAGCTCCTCAGATGCGGACAGGCTGTCGCAGCGGCTGTGGTCCACGGAACGATGTCCTTCTAGTAGTCCCTGTTGCCCTCCTATGACCCTCCTCCTCGTTGTCTCTCTCTTTCTCTCTCTCTTTAGTGATGTCTCCAGTAAAGGCACCTCTCGCTAGTCTGCTATCAGAATAACTTGATCTGGAGGGATGTCAGGCTGCCGTGTCAATGTGTACTTAAAGGTGACCTTAAGTGGCCCCATTATGTGGGACCACTGTCATTATTTGACCTGATCTTAGAGAAAACAATTTGTTGTTATTCGAAGTGTTCATTGTTGTTACCTTGAACTTTGGATGTATATGCATTACAAGTCAATGGGCACATTTTGTCATATACATAAATAACAACGGACTGTTATTTCAAAGACACGAGGGGATCCTTAAAAAATTTGTATGCTTCTAACCCCGAGGACAATTCACAAATAGAGACGATTTTCAAAAGAACCAACAATAAGAAATATCAATTCAAGACCTTCCCACAACAACATGTACTTCTTTAAAAATGATTATATATTTGCCAGCATCACTGAATAGAGTTGGAAGGATCCATAGCTAACAAATACGGATCATACAATAGCTGTATGGAAGAAAACAGATATGTTTCCCTGTGTTTTACGCGACTTCCTGAAGAGCCGTTAAAGGTAAAGAAATACGAGACATTTCATAGAAACATCTCTTTTATATCAAATGTCAACGTTTATGTGAGAGCCAACCTAGGAACTATAAGAGGCCAATGGCTACTTAGACTCGAACATTTTGAACATTCTCATTAAGACAAGTAAGCTGGCCATGCTTTATGCTGTAATGGTATACAATAGAGGAAAAACGACAATGCTGATGTTATGATGGCCTCTAAATTCCATCACAAAGGTATCGTATTTCGTATCCCGTTTACTACATACGTCAGACCCTGCTCAGGTGTAGCTTAGTTTCTATGACCTGTATTCATTTCGGAACATCTCATGCTTATGGCTTTATTGTAATCTATAGTCAAGAAGACAAAAACATAAAGAGATAATGATGCAATTGATTTCTAGTAAAACATATTGGTTGTAAATGGTTACACGCCCTATCAACAGAGGTCATTTAAGAACGTGCCTCCATGTGTGTTGTGTATATGCGTGCATGTGTATATTTGTGCCAGAGGTAGGGTATGTTGGTGTATCTGGCTCCTTGCGATGGCGCGGATCTGATGCAGAATTTAAAGTGCAATCTCACTGAAATACTATGACGAAGGCACCCATCAGAGCATTCCAACCGGTCCCATTATACTGAAAACGGGTGAATTAGTTGTTGCCATTACCCTAAATGCCTTCTCCACTTTAGCGAACATGAGGGACTGCCAAGCCAGGCTCCAGGGGAAAAGGGTAGTTAGAAGAAGAGGGAAATATAAAGATCCAAAATGTCACAATGGGTGTAGCAGATATCTTTTGGTCGCTTTTGTGTCCCCAATTAAAGGGCACAAAAGCAAACCCCCAATTCTGGTTTAACCTTAAACTTGTCCTTTAACTGTTGTTTAATTGGCATTTTTCTTTAGAATTTTCATTCATTGATCTTTCAAACTGGGAAATAATCATATCACTTTTTATCTTATAAATATTCAGAAACTTGGAATATTGTTATATTTAATTACAATATGGAGATTTATTTGGTATTTGATTAAATTTAATTTTACATATGTAAAGAAAAATACATATTATCGGAGAGTTTAGTAAGCGAAATGTATAACATACTTAATATGAATCTACCGGCCATTTAAACATATCCATTGTCCAATATTATGTAGAATATTGTTTATTTTTGTGAAATATTTAGATAATTCGCATCGCATTCGACATTTTTCCTTTGTCTTAACCCTGTCTTATTCACAATTTGAAAAAACAATTGAGAGGGGGATAAACATGATAAGAAACCGTAACGGTTTGTGAATCTTTCTATCAGAACATTGATATTATATCAGCAAAGCAGCGTTTTACGCATGGTTCCAGTTTCGGACATGAAAGAAATTGTTGCAAGGCCTGAAGTCACTATGCAACTTTATATAAAGTATGACGTTGTGAAGCATTTTGACGTAATTGTTTTAACCAATTAAAAACGATGTCAGGTCTTTATAGACACTTAACTATACAGATTTGGATTAGTGAAACACGTTACGGTAGAAACAAGTTCCGCAGATGTATCAGTCAATATGTTCTTTCTCACCACAATGAAAACATCTTCGCCCTTTACCCTTACCTGATTTCTGTGATAGCTGTCTCCTGCTAAAGGGCAAAATTACAACACAGGGTTTCAGGAAATTCAAGTTGGTAAAGACTATGAACACGTGTTATGGTCGCCAACGTGATCTCCTGTGTGCTATGAAGGTCGATGTTTTTTTTATTTAGCTAATTAGTGTGCCTTGTTGTTTTGTTGCCATTTCCCAGGTTCTCGATTTGAGGACGAGACATAACTTAGATCTGACATACAGATTGTCATGGCTAAACCCTGTCAGAACACCCGGTCCTATTCTCCCTGTATCAATGACCTTCGTGTAAATCTTTTCTTTGTTCATATTTTGCGTAGTTTTTATCGCTTTTCAATTTGAATTACGCTTAGGCTTCACTCTTTGATAGAGTTCTCTTGATGCTTTTAAAAAAAAATATAAACCGTTGCAGATAAAGTTCTTGCAACAAAATGACGGTCAGCATAGCGTGGTGAAGGTCACTCTGCCCACACACTCTGATGACATAGAGTGTTGATGGTCACTCTGCCCTCACACTCTGATGACAGAGCGTGTTGATGGTCACTGTCCACACACTCTGATGACATAGCGTTTTGAAGGTCACTCTGCCCACACACACTGATGACATAGCGTGTTGATGGTCACTCTGCCCTCACACTCTGATGACATAGCGTGTTGATGGTCACTCTGCCCTCACACTCTGATGACAGAGCGTGTTGATGGTCACTGCCCACACACTCTGATGACATAGCGTGGTGAAGGTCACTCTGCCCACACACTCTGATGACATAGCGTGGTGAAGGTGGATTCGACCACAGATTCCAGTAAAGTAGCACATACCGGTACCATAGCCTGGTCAAAGGAAAAAGGAACAAAGGAGCAACGCCCACTGCCCACGCATTACATACGCCTGCTAAAATCGATTGTCGTTCATTTCTTCTAATAAAATCTGATCCCCATATACAAAGCTGGAGTACATTTGTCCTATATTCAGTACATACTGTGCCTATGTCACACCGAGCCAGCGGTAACGCACTAAAGCATCTGCTCGTGTATTTCTCTACTTACCAAATAATATAATTATATTAAATGAATAGTTTTTATACTTTGATTGGCCACATGAATCTCTTTTGAGTAGTGCCATGGTTAATAATATACACACTTTACTAATTAAGTTAAAATAAACAAGTACTCAATTTTTTTAAAGTTTATATATTTAAGGGGGTTTATACACGCCCCTTCTGTTTCTACAGTAGTTAACACCTATTTGGATTTACATATTTTTGGCCCCTAGCATCACCGACTAGAAGAACGAAACAGCCTGTATGATGCAGTGAAATTTTGTTTGGGGGTTTACTGTATCAATTACTTGAAAGGTGTAAACACCTGTGTCTGGCCTGGTACGTTCATCTTTTTATATTATTTAACCATTGATGATGTCATGACGTAATTATTTGTATAATTATTGTGCTTAAAAATTAGTTTCCATATTTTTTTTCGACCACACGAGTGGACTATTTTGCGAATCATTCACTAATATTATCGCAATAATTAAAACTTGATTTCGATCTTGTACAGAATTCATTTAAAGAACAGTCACAAGGCAAATGTAATATTTCGAAAATTTTGTGGTTTAGTACTGGATTGTTAAAGAAGTTCATGGCCGTACTTATACCTTAACCAAATTTAATTGGAACTGAAGTTTCATAACCATATTTATACATTGACCAAACATAAATGTTACCTTGACGAAACTTAATTCTTAATTATTACTAAATGTTATAGCCATACTTACCAAGACCAAATGAAAATGTTTTTTTTTATTGCTTATTTACAAATTACCCAGCTTAGTTGATACTGTTTGTGGCCATACTTTGACCTCAATATTTGGTACTGGAGTCACCATACTTACCTATCCAAATATAGATAGTACTGAGGTTTGTGAATTCAGTCTTTGCGTATTGCAGAGTTATCTTCTCTTGTGAACAGGTATTGATTGTTTCGTCAGTGGTTTGTGAGAGTAACGTCATCAATTTTTGAAAAAACGACGTAATTTTCTCACACAAACAAATGACGTAACAATCAATACCTGTTCACAAGAGCAGATAACTCTGCAATACGCAAAGACGGAATAGATTAACCTGGACCATTCTTTTTCTGACACTTGAAAATGTGGCACACGATTCTCTACTTTTGAACTGGTATCAGTACGAACCTATTTTCTTGATATATATATATATATATATATATATTTATATATTATATGTATCATGGGTTGTCTACTGGAACTCATTTAACCTACATTGAAGATACTTTACAATCGTCCCCAAGACACGATTTATAAATTAAAGAAACAGTGAATGGCAAATTACTCTAAATAACATGTTCACTACACCTTACATTGTTTGTCACCCCTCCTTAATTTGACTGGAAAAACGATAATGAGCGTCATTCTTGGTACGGGAAAAAATGACATTTTTTGGGGTACCTTTTTTGTGTGATGACTGAGATATTGTACTTCTATTTAACTTAAATGTTTATAGAAACGTCCTTACCGTTGTTGTTCATCTCTGTTTTCTAAAAGATGGTGACTAATTTAAAATGATAACTGAATTGTCCAAAGAGTAAATAGTGACTTAATCTTTGTACTGTTTTTTTACTTATGAAGTATTGATTCTTGAATCTTCTTGGTGGTGCATGTCATATCGCAAATAACCAATGCTTAATGAGGTTTCTTCCTACAGACACACCTTAGTCTACAAATGCGTCTTATTGTTTTCTATATATTTTCAGCCTTTTTTTTTTATGTTAGATGACAAATGCCACTGTCATATCGAAATGCAGACACTCACAGTAAAATAATTGCTTGTTTTGACAAATAAAGGTTCAATATGAAATATGATTCTTGATTGACGTCACAGAAAATGAGTATCACAGTTTTATTGAAAAGGAAACATTTCCTATGACTTTATAAACTACACTGTGTATTGAAATGAGGGCGAAGCAAAACTGAGAGTCCTAAAATGCCACGAGATAGACTATTGGATCATAGGCATCTAACTTCTAACACTAAACACCGCCGGAAATCGAAATGATATGGCGTGTTTCGTCTTTCATAGACATATTTAAGAAGACACGAAGACTGATTACATGTGAGGTAAAAAAAAAACCACCTTAATGTCTTCTTATAAGAATTTGTATGAATGTGACTTAATTTCGGTAAGGTACGTTCTATCAATTTACATATATATATAGTTATATGTTATTTACAGTTTATAATTGAGTGTTACTTATCTGGAGCCCGTGTAATGGTGATTAGAGCGTCTGTGTTCTACACAATGTAATTTATACTGCTTTCTTTTAAAATATAAATTAAAAAAAAAGTTAGATGACCTGTATTCAAAATCAAGTTTGTCAATGCAGAAAGAGCTAAACAAAGTAAAACAGTACTACAAAATAATGACATTTCGTAAAGTTTTATCTCATTAGTGGTACTTAGGTTAAAATACTGAAAACCCTTGTCAAAATTTGTTCCAAAATATATATAGAAATATAGCAAATGGGAAAAATGACTATACAATCTTTAATACATTACAACAATTGTTACAACAGATAATTCTATTTTATATTTATATTTCATGTTAACGGTGAACATAGCTGAACAGATGAGGAAACGGGAGGAACAATCCTTAGGAGAAATCCGATACCAAAACTAACACGCAAAGATACCCATAAAACAAAGCGAAAAAAACACAATAGGATGAACGAGAAGTTATACCATATAACCTAAATCAGAGCGAAAAGATTTAGTCCTACTTGATTGTGTGTGTTACATTCAGCTTTCAAGGAACAAGGTGGTTACCTTGATACTCACTCTTTTAAGCACGGTTAATGATATACACACTTTATTTATTATTTATTTGAAATACAGCACTCCAACCCCCCCC